>NW_027188515.1:0-20434 GCF_041381155.1 Argopecten irradians | reverse complement strand
GATCGGTCAAAAGATGGCTGCTAGGCAGCCATCTTAGATTTTGACAATTGATGTTTGTTACCTCTATTACTCAGAAAGTACTGAAGGGATCTCTTTCAAATTTCATTTGTAGGTTCCCCTAGCCTATGGGAGGGACCAAAAGGGGGTAAAATTAACTAAAATTTCAAAAATATTCTTCTCCACTCACAGATGTGATGAAATTAAATACTCTTCATAGATAGAAAGGTCCTTAGGTCCTTTATAAAAAAAAAGTGAATTATATGACCCTGGGGTCTCGGGTTTCCCCCCAGGGGAGGGGGTTAAGTTTACTATAGTTGATATAGGGAAAACACATCTTTGAGTATTATTTGCTCATTTGTAATAGGAAATGAGTCAAATATTGTCAGAATTATCAGTATGAGATGGCCATTGAATCCTATTAACCAATTTTCCATAACTGACCCCCAGGGGCCTTAGGGGCGGGGTCAAAAGGGGTCAAATAGGCTATAACTTCAAAAATCTTCTTCTGAAATTCAGGAAATGGAAGAATCACATACTCTTCATAGATGGAAAGGTCTTGAGGTCCTTTACAAAAACTGTGAATGATATGACCGTGGGGTCTCACTTTCCCCCTGGGAAGGGGATCAAGTTTACTATAGTTTATATAGGAAAAATACATTTATCAGCATTTTTTGCTCAATTTTCATAGGAAATGAGTCAAACTTGTTTAGAATTATTAGCCTGAGATAACATTTTAATATCATATCTATATTGGTCCTGGTCAACCCCCTCGGGCAGAGGGACGGGGCCAAAAGAGGCAAATAGGCTAAAACTTCAAAAATCTTCTGAAATTCTGGAACTGGTAGAATCAAATACTCTGCATAGATGGAAAGGTCTTAAAGTCCTTTACAAAAATTGTGAATTTCATGGCCTTGGGGTCCCATGTTTCCCTCTGGGGAGGGGGTCAAGTTTACTTTAGTTTATATAGGAAAAAACACAGTTATGAACATTATTTGCCTATTTTTCATAGGAAATTAGTCAAACTGGGTTAGAATTATTAGTCTGAGATAGCATTTTAACATCATATCCATATTGGTCCTGGCCGACCCCCAGGGGCCAGAGGGGTGGGGGCCAAAAGGGGTCAAAAAATGGATAACATTTCAAAAATCTTTCTTCTGAATTCACAGATGTGATGGAACCAAATAATCTTCATAGATTAAAAAGTCAAATTTATAAAATCACTGACTGACTTCAAGGGCCTGATGGGCAAATATATAGCGTTTATATGCATGTCTTTGTTTCATTCTGTATCTGAACACAGGAGGCCGTTAAGGCCCATGGACCTCTTGTTATTTTTAACCCTTAAAGGGATGTTTTTAAAAATTGTACGATGATCCATGATCTGTATTTTATAAACCGTCCTTAAAACTTTTTAGTACGTGCGATGTATCTTCAGATCAATTTTTCTAAAATTTCATGTTAAAAGGTTTCGTTTGATCAAATTTTATTGATTGGCAGCCATTTTTTTCCTTTTTGACCGTTGAAGATAATTGTGATGCTGTTTCACATAGCTTAGTGATATTAAAGAGAGATTCCAAAACAGGATGAATGATTGCTGAGAGGCCTTTTATGAATGTAGCTTGAAAGTTCCTATTACTACAGTATTTCTCAAATAATGAGGCTAATATTACTCAAAACCATATATGTTTTTGCATGGTTCCAAATTATCATTAGAAGTGTATGTTCAATTTTAGGACTACACAATCAGAAAACAAGTCATAATTACAGCCAGTAATTTTGAATATTGACACATTAAGATTTTTATTGCCATTATCCAGTTCTTGATAAATACTTAATCAATAGGTGTAAAGAAATAGATGAAAGATGATCAAGTTAATTATTTGATAAAGAATTATTCTGGTTTTTTTTACTTTGTATGTTAGTAAAACAGTGGATTCCACCTTTATTAGTTTTGTTGTGATTATTACATTTTGCTTTAAGAATCACAATACTTTCCTCATGGACAAATTTTGTCTGTTTAGGATTAAGATAATGTTGTGTATTGCCATATTTTTATTTATTTTTTTAAAGTGAATACATAAAGGTATATGAAAAGTCTTTAATTTTACAAGCTTCAGGACATTAAATTATTATTTTTAAGTGTATTTTATTTTAACCGATGATCCTTCTATCTCATAACGTAATGTCATTGTTTGATAGATATTGAATTATCGACTAGTACAGTAGATCAGTTTTCTTCAAACTTTGTATTGTTTTCTGATCAATACTAACTATAATCTGATATTGCACTATGCTCTTATTGTAATCATTTTTGTACAAAATGCTCAAGGAATCCCAAACATTGAATTCTCAGGGGTAGCTACAGAACTCACTGGTAAAAGAATCCCTATTCAAATAGGTTTTGATTCCATATAAGATAAGTATATGGCCAGTAGTAGACATTGATTGGGACCATGAGTTTCATTTATCAACAAAGAAAGCCCAGGTATTATTTGTACCTACACAAATTTAGGGTCAAAAAGTGTAGTTTTGTATACATGGACAGGGCATTTATCTTGCTTAGCATCAAAACATGCATTATTTTACAGTTGAATTTCATAATACATGTATATATAATTTATATTTTAAAAACATCTCTGAGGTACTAAGAATTGAAACCTCCCAAGATATTTGGTAAAGCTTGCATATATTGACGTAAAACATTTTAAACACAATTTGGGAGGGGAAGGTTGTATAATTTGATATCTTAATTTTATGATGTATAGTCATGAAGTAAAAGTCATTTTTATGGATTGTCAATCAACGTTACTGAAATTAGATGAGCAAAAAGTTGATTTCTTGTGATTTTTTCACACTAGTTTCACATCCAGATGCATCATGTGAATTTTATTTGAAAACTTAGCATGGAATTAATGTTTAATTGTTTAAGGCTTTTTTATTAGCAAATGGAAGTCACTAAAGTAAATGTGTGCTAATTGAAAGGTTTGCTTTTACCACTGACTTTAGTAAACACCCCCCCCCCTTTTTTTTAGTCTTTTTAGTTTTTGTACATATATGGTATACAAGACAGTAAAAAGTTATGTACATTTTAATATTTTTTTACCAGTTATACACATGTGTATCAGTATTTTCATTTGATGATGTTATAGTTTTCTAAAGCATGATATATCAACAGATAAACCATAACCTCTACCTTGTGATTTTTTCTGAAGAAGAAATTTGTATGCCATCCAGATCTAGATCTTAGAATAAGAAATTTAAATTGTCATGTATTCTAATTACATCAACACCTTGTGCATGGTAGAAAAACATGACTGGGGGTTATACAAGCTGGTGTTTACAAAACTGTGTTTCTACCTTAGTGGTCTTTTCTTCATATTCAGTTAACTGTGATAAGAATTTTGATAATATCAAATTTTGTTATGATGTGTTTAGCCTTGTAATCCCTTGTACTAATCAATGCCTAAACAAAGTTACTAAAATATGTATTTGTTACTTGATCTGTTGTGCATATATTCTGTGGAGATGCATATTACCCGGTACAGTGCATTGCCTTTTTCATTTGTAAATACAAAATGTAATTTGATTTTATTAGTAGTGCAATATCGATAATTTGATACTACACCAAGTTTATCATCAGTTTCTTTATTCCTTGAAATAGAATGGTATAATATCATTTCTATGGGATACATATCATCTCAAAATATACAAATATGATTATAATTACCAGTTTGTTTGATAATTTAGTTTAAATATGACAGTGTCATGTATTTTAATACACTCGTGTATTTTCATAATCTAACCTTTTTTACTGGTAGTACATCAATTCAAGTTTCTTATCTTTTGCAAAAGGTTGCATCACCAATATATAAGCATCTTTTATCTTTTTTCAATGCCACAGAAACCAATTAATGTTTGATTCATGCAGGTTTTTTTATGTTTTTTTTCATTTCAATGTAAAATGACTTGAATGTACTGTGACAATTAAAGATGTAAACGTACAGCAATATACGTGTTTTGTTTTATCATATGCAAACTTAATTTATTAATATGACTTCATACTTCTTTTCAATCACAATAAAATAGTTAGTTGTAGATAACATGTCCATATCAGCTTTCAAGTTCATTTATGGAATTACTGTATTTCATAATATATTCACTATAAAATCCAGTTGAAGTGACAATTAAGTGAGACTAATTATATTACTTAATATATAACCACGAAGCAAAACTATGGCATAAATGTATATTGATCGACACTCCTTATGAAACGAATGACAATAAATATTGACAAAATCCACGACAAGTATTTTAATTGACATCGTTGAAATTCCAAATAATAAAGCAGTACGATTAAGAAGGTACTTATGAATACTCGCTGTACCCACACCCGAGCCAATGTCATACGTACTGTACAACCACTGAGGAGTTGATGAAATTGTTTTTTGACACAGGAGCCTGCACCTAATTAAGGTAAACTATAGCAAGCCAACATGACATTTATTCAAAGAGCAATGTCGATCCTTAATTTCACTGCATATAAGAAATCTTATATAGTATATGAGATATCTAATATAATATATGAGATATCTCGTATGTTTTTTCGATTAATCCTATATAAGATATATATCTCATATAATATATATAATATCTTTTATATTTTATAAGATGATATCTTATAATTGAAATCTCGTTGCTGTATAAAATATCTTATAAAGGAACGAGATTTCAACAAAGGCCCAGAAATGAAGTATCCCTATCCGGAAGTCATAGAGAGCTGTAAAGTATACTACTACTCGTTCAGCCAGACTCTTGTTGGCTTTGCATGCTACGCCAGTATCAAGCGTTTGGTTGAACTAGACAAAAGTATGCATGATATACCACGTGACTTAATTTAGGGCACATTAGAAACAAAATGGCGGCATATGTAATGATTGTACACGGGTGGGAAATTACATATCATGACAGAACATTAAACATTAATTATCAGAACAAATTGTATTAAATTTAATCTAAATATGCACGAAAATTGAATTTGGACACTTGATAAGGAAATGACATGTAAATAACGGCATCAAATGGAGCTGTCGCCTAGCAGTTTGAAATCAACGGTACATGTAGCTGACGTCTCACTCACATACAGTATATTTTATAACTTACCAGGGTGCATTTTCCAAAAATCAATAACAAATAAGAAACACAAAACATAACAGTTTATCTTAGTTCCGTTATCGAGCAAGTATTACCGACAATGACCTTTAAATACCCGGACATTGGTATTCTCTGCCTATAAGTGTCATCGCCATGATGGGAAAATGTGCCCAAAATTTTTCGCGGTCACATGACGAAATCAATGTTTTCTACCTCCTACACAAAAGAGTTCCTTGTATCCCGGAATCGGCTAGTTGTCAATTCGACCATGGCGACAATACATATATTGGCTATAATGGTGACTATCTATACATACATACTTTTGTCTAGTTCAACCAAACGCTTGATACTGGCGTAGCATGCGAAGCCAACAACAGTCTGGCTTATACTTTACAGCTCTCTATGACTTCCGGGTAGGGAGACTTCATTTCTAGTGTTGAAATCTCGTTCCTTTTATAAGATATCTTAATATGAATTTAAGGCAAAGCCTCAGAAGAGCGCAGCTACATATAAAAGATTATAACATGATAACTTTATGTTGTCTATATTTTTCTACAAGATTAGCAATAAAATATTTCACTGACATGAACATACTATCGATAGTTAGAAAGAATTCAAAATAATCCAAATGGAATAGTTCAATATATACTTCAATCTTGTTTTCATCAGATGCAGAGAAAACTTGGCAACATGCCATGATAAATACGCGCAACTCTGTGCCGTCATTTTTGGCATCAGTTTTTGTGACGCCACTGCTAACGGTGCCGTGCGCTTGAGAACATACACAGTATATATTGGACCAGTACATTTTTTGCGTTGTGTATGTCTAAATTAAAACTTACGGTAATTTTAAAGTGTTTACTGATAACGCATTTACTCTAGTACAGAAATTTCAAATCTCGTCGTGCTGATAACGAGAATTAAAACATGGCTGCCTACATGGAGGCGCGAGACTTTTCCCGCGGGACACAATTTCTTGAAGTCCAAGGGGTACTGGAATGTATTGGAATCTATATGCTCACACACCTGTTATGGTTAGTAGAGCTTCGCTCTGCGCGGCCGAACTGCGCTCTTATAAAGCAACGAGATTTCAATTATATAAGATATCTTATATTTCAATCAAGATGTCTTATATATATGCAGTGAAATTAAGGATAGACTTTGCTCTTTGAATAAATGTTATGTTGGCTTGCCATATATTCATCTTCCTTGTAAACCGGATGACTTCACTGTCTCTGGGTTGAAACTCATCAGCCATTTATTCTCCCACTCCTGCAGTTTGTACAGGTCTTGTTAATGTTGTGCAGAGTCATCACGGTTTGTGATTATTCTGTACACCAGTTTCCGCGAACAGACGAGAAGTGGACGTTAGACATAAAGGTAGGTCGTTGATGAAGAGGACAGTTCCTTGTAGACTTTTGGTCCTCGAGAACTACCTTCTGGGTTCTGTCAGACGGGAAGCTTCTGATCCAGTTGAGCGTGTTCCCTTGGATTCCATAGTATTGGAGTTTGCACAGAAGCCTTTGATGTGGGACTTTGTCAAAAGTCTTCAAGAAGTCAAGAAGTACTGCGTCGACTTGGTCGCCATTGTCGAGACTCCTAGCAATGTCGTTTATGGTCAGGATCAACTGACTCTCACAGGAATCCGTGTTGGTAAAAAATGATGACTTTATCGTATACCGTTTTAATGATTAAAAAACAACCAAACAATGCAAGGTAAATGACTGAATGCACGTATTTCTAATAATATTGATTATATGAAGCGAGTGACGTCACCGATTCCAGAGTATGATGTCACATGGGAGGACTGTTACATAAATGGGTAAAATTCCGCCAAAAATTACGTAAAGGTACCAGACAGATCGGACGAGATAGACAATTCTACCCCATAGGACAGAGATTCCGGTGGGGAAAAGATTTCTCTGTCCTACCCAGGGCAAGACAGTCTGCACGCATAAAACGTATTCGCGTGATAAACCGGAAGTTGTAAAACGTCATTTGCAAATAACATTTAACTTGTGCAGTCCAATTGGTCAAGAATCTAAATCATTTTAAAATATTCAGTGATACAAATATTAACTAATGTTGTATGAAAACCAGTTAAGATAAGTCTTTTTCCGGCTAAACATTAACGAAATA
Organism: Argopecten irradians; assembly: GCF_041381155.1. Classification (NCBI taxonomy): domain Eukaryota; kingdom Metazoa; phylum Mollusca; class Bivalvia; order Pectinida; family Pectinidae; genus Argopecten; species Argopecten irradians. The sequence continues at coordinate 13,144 of NW_027188515.1, read as the reverse complement.
CAATTAATTTTCTCTTTTGTTTCTGGCTTTCTGATTGGCCTATTAATTTTTTTCATTCCACGATGAAAAAAAGAATCGATAATGGCGCGGAATCCCGATGTTATCGTGACGTCACAATAGAAACATTGGCGATGCGTATTGATTTGGAAAAATAATCCGTTGGAAAAAATCAATGGAATCGTAAGTGGAAACGTATTTCATTTCATATAGTACATTGGAAAATTAATTATAAGCATTGAAGTCGCTATTTTTTAATTTCATCGGGGTATGAAAGAAATTTTGTTTGCAAACTTTTGTGAGAATTCGCTACGCGGATTCACACAGTTTGCAAACAAAATTTTGTTTGCAAACTAGCGGATTCACACAGTTTGCAAACAAAATTTCTTTCATACCCCGATGAAATTAAAAAATAGTGACTTCAATGCTTAAATATATATATATGAAGGTAGGTGGAATTTCGATTGCGATGATCATTAGGTCAAAATTCAGCGCGCGCGTGAGTTACAAGTTACCTAATTGTCATTTGTATATGACGTTTTACAACTTCCGGTTTATCACGTGAATAAGAATCATACCGCTCGGGTTGAGATTACACTTTCTCCCATACTTCACAGGGATATCCCGTGGTTGCTAGGGAAAAGATATCTCTATCTTACACAGGGGGGTGTAAGACAGCTCACACGCGCTAGATAATAACGTGACGTCATCAATACATGCGGCGTAACTTCGGCGCGCATTGTAGATGACGTCATCAATTTTGACGCATAACGACGTTCCTGCGATAATGGCGCGATGAAAAAACTGGAAACCAAGTGGAATTTCATCATTTTTTCTAATAAGTATGGGAGATAAAGAATCTTACATGGGTCAAGCCTCGGGTTGACCGGCCAAAATCTTTCACTCGGGTTGAGATATCCCTGTCCACTTCACAGACCCATGTAAGATTCTATTATTCTTTTACCCCAAACAGGGATATCCACAGTTTTACCGGTGTGAGATTTTTCTATCTCACCCTAGGGTAAAGACAAGCTACACGAGATCTTTGCACGTGCTCAATAATTGTATGACGTCACGACAACAGTATCATGACGGGATAAGATTCTTAAGCTGTCAAACACTCGGCAAAGCCTCGTGTTTGACAACTTAAGAATCTTACCCCTCGGGTTGAGATTCTCCTGTCTCACCCCAAAGGGGGTGAAAGATTCTATTAGTCTTACCCAAAAGGGTCACTACCTTTCCGGAGCAAAACATAAACATTAATAACATAAGAAAATATTTACCGATGGCTTAAGATGAGGTTACAGCACCAAATATATGCAAGATTTCCTGCGTAATATATGATTACAGCGGAGAGTCATTTCGCTGTTTTGCCGTCTGGCGCAGTGATTGTCAACTAACGTTGCGGTATTTAGGACGATGACGGGAAACATAAGACGAGCCGCGTTATGAAAATTAACATTTTATTTATTTTAATCAAATTGATAAGAAGATGATTATTCGTGTAGTATTAACGGTAAGTTAAAAACTTTTGCGACTTTACAAAATTATGATCTCATTTTACATTCCCAATTAAAAAAATCAAAAACCGTTTTGGAAAAATAGAGGGCCTTTAAAGGGAAAATTCAGTACATTAAAATTTGCTCATATATCTGTAACAAACCAATTCTAATTGAAGTCAGATTAGTTAGTTTTATTTTGATATTCTAGAAAAGCCCATTGTGCTGCAATGTGTGTGAAATGCTCAAACTCGGTTGCTGTCCGCCATTGCACAGTGGTCGGACGCCTACACAATATGCCGAACCCTGGCCCTTGTCAGTGGAGTAAAGCAACTTTTGTCTGGATCTACTGAAATCGCTCTAAGAGTTGTGTATTTACCATATTAGGTGCAGGCTCCGGTCTAAAATAACAATTTCATCAACTCCTCGGTGCCGTGGTTATGCGCATTGCAGTTTTTTTTAACTTGTGTGACATTGGCTCGGATGTGGGTACAGCGTACATATTGTACACTCCTTCTACATCATTTGGAATTTCAACGGTATCAATTTAAAATACTTTACAATGTCGTGGATTTTGTCAATATTTTTGTTATATCTTTCATAAGGAATGTAGAACCATATACATTTATGTTATATTTTGGTTCGTGGTTATGTATCAGCATTTAATTGTCCCTAAAGTTAAAATACTACCAATACTGATTCTTATTCGTCTCTACCTTCCTATTATAGTCACATCCTATTAGCCTAGTTTCCGCATATATTTCCCTGTTCATCAGGACATAAATTGGTCAATAATTGGCCAATTCTGCTCATCAAGCAATCAGATAAATTATTTCTCTTTAAGGTAAGATATACGTCACTGATATATAGAACCACTTTATTTAAAACAATTCATTGATTAAATGATATGTCCATTCATACTCTTGATATACTATATATACACTACTGTTGGCTAGACATTCGTGTCAGTTCCTTGTGATATACAGTAGCATGAAACATTCATAAATGGACTGGTCGTTAGATGCTTTACACAATTTGTTAACCCTTTAACAATTTTTTTTGCTTCGCTTCGCCCGATACAAGTTTATTCTATACCCAATTATGGCAAGCCAATTGAACATTTATTGAAGAAGCAATGTCTTTCCCGTATTTAATCGAATTATATAAGATATCTTATACAGTATATATGATATCTCATAACAAATATTAAATATGATATCTTATATATGTATATAAGATATCATATAGTATTTAAGATATCTTATTTAATTTTCTATATAAGATATCTTATATCGTATATAAGATATCTTATTTAATATATAAGATATCTTATATAATTGAAATCTCGTTGCTATATAAGATATCTTATATAGAATGAGATTTCGTAGCATTTAAACCCAAAAACTAATTTTTCTCCCTTGAGCATCATTCGGAGCACTTCGGGACACATTTTAGAATCGTTCGCAATGACAGAGATGACACTGAAAGGGAGATCAACCGCTGTTTGGTTTCATTCAACGGTGTATTGAAAACACAGAAGCAGTTAATTCCCATCACTCTAGTTGTCAATATTCGTACATGGCTACAATAAATATACATGCATACTTTTGTCTAGTTCAACCAAACGCTTGATACTGGCATAGCATGCAAAGCCAACAAGAGTCTGGCTGAACTAGTAGTAGTATACTTTATAGCTCTCTATGACTTCCGGGTATGGAGACTTCATTTCTGGGCCTTTGTTGAAATCTCGTTCCTTTATAAGATATCTTATAAAGCAACGAGATTTCAATAAGATATCTTATATATTGTATAAGATATCTTATATAGATAACTTAAATGAGATATCTTATATACGATATAAGATATCTTATATAGAATTAATTAAAAAAAACATGAGATATCTCATATATTATATATCTTATATAGTATATAAGATATATTATATGAGATATCTCATATACTATTTAAGATATCTTAAATTTCAATCAAGATATCTTATATAAATGCAGTGAAATTAAGGATCGACTTTGCTCTTTGAATAAATGTCATGATGGCCGTTGGTCTGCCATACCCAATATTTTTCAGTATTAGGTCACTTACAAACTGTGTAACTAATAATCTTGTATATACAAGTTATTATTTGGTATGTTCAAGATAGTATCTTTTACGTACAACTTAATATCTGGTAGTTTGTTTGTTTGTTTGTTTGATTAATTAACGTCCTATTAACAGCCATGGTCATGTAAGGACGGCCTCCCATGTATGCAGTGTTTTGCGTGTATGTTGTGCGAGGTGCGTGTTTTGGGAGACTGCGGTATATTAATATTGTGTCTTCTTGTATAGTGGAACTCTTGTCCTTTTTATAGTGCTATATCACTGAACCATCTGCCGAAGACTCCAAGCAACACACCCCACCCGGTCACATTATACTGACAATGGGCGAACCATTCGTCCCAATCCCGTTATGCTGAGCACTAAGCAGGAGCAGAAACTACCACTTTTATAGACTTTGGTGTGTCTCGGCCAGGGGACAGAAACCAGATCCTTCCTCACAGGGGCGAGCGCCCAACTAAAGGCCAAAAGTGAGGTGGTGTCAAGGGAGACGTTAGGGAAATAAAGTAATTTAGGAAGAAAGAAAAGATTAGATCCTAACTTTAGTCGCCTCTTACGATCATGCAATAGGGGTAGCAGGTACAATTCTAACGCCCTACCTGCAGGGCAAGTATCTGGTAGTGCAAGTATCTTGTATGTACTGATTAGTATTTTGTACGTACAAGATAAATAGAATTATATAGTGGCCCTAGGCCTAATACACCGTCGTAGTAATAAGACTTAATCGAAGTTTATCTGAATGGTAATTGTAAGAAAATCTTTCACCGAAAAAGAAATTGAAAATATTTTAGGTGGGTCCCACTTAAATACACCGACTTTCCGATGTCCGCTTTCTTCTTACTTCTTTGGCGACCAGTTTAAATGACTGTATGTGCTTCTAAATAATAATTTCTTATGTAAAAGTGGTATTGTTGTAACCGCGGATTCGCTGACGCCACTGAAGTGTGCGGACGCGGTCATGTGGCGTGCGTGAATGCCGTCTCCAATTCTTATGTTATCGTGAATAAACTCATTGTATATTCTGTACATATATTTGATGTTTACTGTTCTTATAATTGTATGCATATACCCTTGTAAACAGTATACTTACTGTTTACAAAGATATCAACATCTTGGAATTTAACTTTTTTCGCAGTTATACATATATATTCACATTTGCTTGCCACTTCTACTACATAAACTACATCATAACAAAGTGAAGTATATGACGGTATAACTGACACCCAAAACGTGACCATTATGACGTCACTAATGTTGACGTGGTGACGTCAACTGATCATCGTCAAAATGGATGTTCCATCTTGTGGATTAAATCGTCGTTGATAAACGGTTTTCCGGGTCTAGCTTAAACCATGTTAATGCAGAGACCCTAAAATGAGTTGATAATGTAAATATAAACATTAAACTATCTTCCTATGGCATATATGGTCTATATAGATGCCAGAAATTTGCAGACAATCATCTCATAATGCGCTAGCGCGCATTATGAAGATTGTCTGCAAAGCTCTGGCATCTATATAGACCATGGATGCCATAGGAAGATAGTTTAATGCTTCAACATTTGCCTTCGCTTGTCAGTTGTCACACTTACAATACACAAACCAAGCAGAAGTGAATTATATGATGATATAACTGACATCCAAAACGTGACTTTGTTGACGTGGAGACGACATTCGCTAACTGTCCAAATGGCTGCTCCATCTTGTGCATGAAATCATTGTTGATAAACAGGTTTCTTGGTCTAACCTCAACACGTTTTAAGCAGAGACCCCCAAAATGAGTAAATAATTTAAAATTAAGTATTAAACTATCTTTTAACCAACATTGCCTGCAATTTACAAAGACCATGGACTACATAAAAAGAATATATTGTGATTTTAAAATCAATTTTCATTAACACACATACGAACTATGTCGTCATAGCTACATGTGACATCATAATAGTATTATCATAAGTTGTCATATTACATGAGCCCTAATTATGTGAAAAAGATTTAACTAAATGACAGTTAATATCGCTATGTCTTCAGCTTTAAACACACAAAAACACATTTAAAACAGCATTAATCAATTTATTAAGAAATCAAATTATTAAAAGATTAAAATAAAATCTTGTAATTGTTAATTATTCAAAATTCAGCAAACCAAGCAAGCAGTTACGTTATGCATCACGGATAATGGATATCAGTTTCTGATAGTAAGATTTTCCGCCTAACTTTATTTGCTTTGAATAATGCGATAATTATCTATTTATAGACACTTTAACGATGCGCGTGAGTTAAATCATTAAACATCTGTATCAAAGCAACGAAAAGCTCATCAGCATCCTCTATTGTTTTGATGCAAGGCATTTGGTCTCTTGTCATTCCAGTTGTCAATTCAACAATTTGCAAAAACTCATCTGTGCAACCTCGAGGCGGACATTCTGAAGTGAATTCACTTGCGACTTCGTCTATGGTTTCCAAAGTACACGGGAGTGGATGAGAGCGGTCATAAGTTTCATATATTTCAGGTTGATAGTATAGTACGTCTGGGATACCATGAGGTATATTAAGGTGTCGCTGGCTTCTAATTCGGTGAGAGTTCCAATTCAGGACGAATATATCCAATTGTTCTTGAATGATAGGTAAAAAACAAAAACGGATGCATTCACTATGAAGAGGATTTGCTGTATCGAACATACCGCTATCTCTCATGACTCGAAATTTGTTTCTCCAAAAGTCAGTAAATGTAAAGCGCAAAGTGCCCCATAAACGTTCGATTCGTTGATTGCCACTTGATCTGCCTGTAATGTAACTCCGTATGCCTGCCATCTCATCACCGTGATGCATTCTTAAACTGACCTGTAAGTCTTTCACTAAAACATTCTCAGTGCCAGCATCTCCTCTTACTAGGTGCGGAACCCTTCCCAACGTGACGATGAACTTTAGATACAAATTTGCAATAAGCTTTGGATTGTTGTTCGAAAGCCCAGCTTTTAACCATACTATTTTTCTTGAAAATCCATCTATAGCTCCATGAATCGCTATTCCAAATGGTTTAAGCTTATCGTATCCATCAATATGTATGAGATAATTAGGACCTTTACTACAGTATAATCTGCGTCGTAAACAACGTCTTGATCTCCGATTCACTCCTTCTGCGTCAATGATACTTAAACATGTCCTCACGGTATTCTGAGTTGCACGTATCCCATGTACAACATTCAGTAACCTCCACATTGCTTTGTAGCCTAGATTACAGAAGCCCTCTCGGTGCAGATTAATAATTGTTTGTATTATCTCTTGCAATGGTCTCTCACATGCGTGTCTCCTTAATCCAAGTCTTAACTTGATTCGTTTCACTGTTGACGTGCTGATGACAACTCCATGAACAAGCATAAGAAACCCGCATATTTCCCGTGAATTATACATAAGTCCAAAGTAGTACCTGACAAGGTCATCGTTGGATGCATTATCTCCTGGGTATGGAAGAACGGCCTCTGATAGCACAAAGCAACTCAGCAATATCAGGAACTGAAAACAAAGATATATATTATTTTCAACACTTAAATAGATAGGTATAACCTCAGAGTGCAAGCAGAAATAAACCTTTTTGCAATGTGGCGTACAAACATCAATTACCCATTACATATCCTTATCCAGTATCTATTTAAAAACAATATATACACTTCTCCAGAGAGAGCTTTCAATTCAAGTGATGAAACGTCAGTCATGGCGTCAGGTTATAATATAGATCTAAGTATTTAAAGGTCAAATATTTCGAAAATGGTATGAATTCTGTTATTATAAATAGCAATTGTAGTATTAAGTTCAATATTGTTTCACCGTCAACTATATTATTTCAAAACAGATTACAATAAAGAATTGTAGACAGAAAATGACATTTTAAACTAAATTGGTATAACTGTAAGGGGAATGCGGCATACATATGCATACAACAGCAATAATATTCCTGATAGATAATAAATATTGATTATAGAAATTTTACATACGGTTCCACATTTATTTGATTGTATCCACTTTGAGGAGGTTAAGTTTAACATACCTTATGTAAGCCCATCTTTGTTCACCTTGTCATTCTTCCGCTATTGATGATTGACCACCAAGGAAGCTACCGGGCAATTACACAATGAGGCGATTACAGGATCGACTTCATGGTTTTTTCCAAGGCAAATCGATTTGCTCATGTCGACATGGTGTTATAATTTGTAAAATGGACGACTTGAGTAAGTCGTATTCATATCTTTACCGGTACATATCGACTTAACAGCAAGTCGCCCGTTGTGTATCTATTAAATGTCGAGTTCGGTAACATCGACAAAATGTGGGTTTTAGTGACCAAGTCGTATAAAACATGTCGCTAAATCCTCAAGGATCACGTCATGTCGCGTATTTAAAGTCATTTAGACTACGATTTATCACAACAAAAGAAGGCCCAAATACGTTTCCATAACTATCTTTGAATATTATGGTGGCTGATTACGGCCATCTCGTGTTGTTGTGTTGTCGCCTTGTCGTGTTGTCGCCTTGTCGAGTTGTCGCGGTCTCAAACTGCGACAACCCGAGATTAAACAGTTAAAATGTCGACTTGTCGCGTTTTCGAACCGCGACAAGTCGACAACACGACAAGACGACAAGTCGACAACACGACAAGTCGACATTTCAAACACGCTAATTAGCGCGTACAGAATATCGTGTTGTCGCGGTAAAATGTCGACTTGTCGTGTTGTCGAGTTGTCGACGACTTGTCGTGTTGTCGCCTTGTCGTGTTGTCGACTTGTCGTGTTGTCGAGTTGTCGACTTGTCGCCTTCCTGTACACATGCGCAAACAATGGATAACACTCGCCATATTGGATTGCTAATGAAAATAATTGTGTGCATGTGTTTGTACCTAGATGAAGAAATTTGATAGCAATTTCTTTACCGAGAGTTGTCAAAGTATTTTTCTCTGAACTATGAATTTCAATAATTTGTTTATTATAAGATAATCGTGTAATAATGGTCTAGTCACGCCGTCTGATTAGTACGCAGTAATCGTCATCTGTTAATTTTAAGGTCACTTGAACCGCTAAGGCCTAATAGTTCGAAGGCCCGTTAATCCGAAAATTAGAAAATATTGCAATTTTATGGTGGCATATTTCTGCTATCGATTTGCCGACTTACGACTTAATAATGTCGACATCGTTAAGGCATTAAGTCGAAATCATATCGGAATATGTCGACATAAACAGAAGAATATGTCGACTTACCACATGTACATGCCCACATAATGAATCCAAGATATTTATGTAGACAGTCGGTAACTCGGCGATTAATGTGTTTATGCTCGGGTGTGACACCGACTTGTCAGTTATTGATGTCGACATCTAAACTAAAAGATGTCGACATCTGGTCTTGAAAGTGGAAATCAAAGGCCACCCTTTCATAGAGCACTGTGTAGATCGACGTTGATTTTGTTAATTCAAGTTTTTATTCATTTGATTTCAAAAAAAAAAAAAATGTGATCCTGCACATCCCGGCCATGAAACTGTAGCCTGCGTGTACGTAGTTGTTAGCCCTAGCTAAGGAAGTGTACAACGAATTATAAATATATATAACCGTGGGTTGAAAATTCTTTTCAAAGCTGTGTGTGTGTTTTTTTGATTGGCATTCGTACCAAGTCCATGTAGTACATACCGTACTATACTATATCAAAAGAATGAATGAAAATAAAAATAAAAAAAAAATAAAAAAAGACTTTTTTATGTTGTATTTTCTTGTTAGCTTGGCCTACATAAATAAATGTAAATCTCTGCCTCGATACACTTATATAAAGGCACAACGAATTTTTGTTACGGTCTTAATGGTCAGATTCAAACTTTGGGCTAAAAATCCTCCAGGGACGCGGTTTTAAACTCCCAACTCGCGATACATCTGCATCTATTTTTCGTAGTAAAAACATGCGTTCTTTGTAGTCAAACGTAGTAAAAAAAAGTCACGTGCTTATACCTCATTCATGCCATTGGCCGGAATATACAATTGTATTATGGGTAACTAGTGATCACGTGATTTTGTGTTTACTTCCAAATATGGTGATAGTTTGCTTGCCATTTCTTCGGAGAAATTGATTTATTTGAAAATATTTAGACTCCAAAGTATTATTAATATTGCATGCATATCATTTTGACTTGCACATATGTATTATTTTACTATAAATAATGATCTGAAATGAGTTATAAAACTATCATTTTCACGTTTTGTAAATAAATGATATAATACGAATTGACCAATTCATTAGGTGTAACCGTCTAATCTAAAATCAGCGAAGATCGGCTACTCCCGGCTAAATTCGTAGAATTCTAAACTTATATTTATATATATTATTACCTGCTTAAGGGCTCAGAACATATACATATAACACAGAGAAAATAAGGCCAAAGTATGTATAAATACCAGGTCAGAGAAATCACTCTATTTGGAAGTAAACACACACTCATGTGATCACTAGTTACCCACTAATACAATTCCATATTTCATTTCATCAAATTTTATTGACATATTGGTGTTGTATTGTCAATAGGATTGAACAACAGGCTTAGCCTATACACATTCTCTCCTAAGGTGTACCGATGTTTATGGACACAATATATATATATATATAAATTAATTGAAATGAATTTTTATAACAGACATATAAGGGGTTTGTAAATAAAGGGGAATAACTCTTATAAACTCTCTCATACTTCTTTCACACATATACACAAAATAAGGTATAATTTACACATGTACTTAATTTATAATATATTATAGTTTGATTTATATTTATAATCTGGAGATTGGTAGTCTAGACCTGAAAGTCCATGTGCAAAGTTGCACAGGTCACTGCTACCAACTCTGTTATTTGAGATATATTTAGATTATAACATTATTTACAGATCGTGATAGTGTTATTAGATAGGTACATGATAAAATACAATTTGTACAATCTTGAAGTCATGCCTAAGCAGGATATAGTGTTTTATATGATTCGGCTAATCTCCATGATTTTCTCAATATTCCGTCATAGTCATGGCATACATTTATACTAATAAGACTATATCTTCAATCTATAACATATACAAGTTAAATCGATGGGATTTACCAATAAAGTTATGTACCTGATTTAATATTTGTCTATTTGTATGTCCATCACAGTCAGGGCAGCCTTGGAGAAATACATTTACATTAATATGATTATGTCTACCATAGGAATTAAGAGAGTTAAAGAGGAGTATTCTTGAATTGTTAAATAAAGGACATTCCAGAAAGTAATGTGAGACTGTTTCATGTTCAGTAGAGCAGTTACAAATTGGACTGTCAATAAGATGATCATGATATAAGTCAAAGTTTAGATTACTACAGGAGTTCCTTAGTTGACAGAGGACAATATTGGCTCTCCTGTCACCTTCTGTTTTGAAAATTTGTGTAGATTCACGGTCAGATAGAATATCTTTATTTAAATATATTTTGAACGCTTCAATAGAGGGTATATCAATTAGATCAGGATTAGATATGTTAACTGTGCGACACATAAAAGGGATAAAACTGTCAAAGTAATTATTTGTTCTACATAGTGGTGAGTTAAAAATTCTTTGCTGTCTTAGTGCATAGGGATTTTCATTATTAGTAAATGGTATTAGAATGTCTTGAAGATATTGTGGTGAGTGTCCATGTAGTATCTTGTATATCATAATGTGTTTGTGTTTATTTCTTCTTTCAGATAATGTTTCCCATCGTAATTCATTATATAGTTTTTGGTGTGATGTCCCTGATCTTAAACCTGTAATTATTCTAGCAGCTTCTAATTGTACTGATTCTAGTAAATCCTTTGCTTGCTGTGAGCAATTATCCCATATGATGTCTGCATATTCTAATATTGGTCGAATGAAACCTGTGTATATTTTGATTAAAGATTTTCTATGTATTTTATTTTTAACAAATCGTAGAATACTCAATCTATTATATGCTTTTTTGTATATATTTTGTATGTGTTCTTTCCAAGTGGCATCATCCTGAAGTGTAAGTCCTAGGTGTTGGTGAGATGTTGTGTCTGTGACTTGTTTACCTTGGAAATATAATGGAGGGTGATGAGTGTCCTGTTTTCTTGAGAATAATACTGATTTAGTCTTGTTTGGATTGAAATTGATATCCCAGGTAGTAGCCCAATGTGAAATATTAGTTAAGTCAACATTAAGAATTTGTGCAGCTTGTGCAGGGTTGTTATCAATTATGATATAAAGGGAAGTGTCATCAGCAAAGAGTTTTATATTAGTGTCTACTGTAGAAGTTATGTCATTAATGAAAAGTAGAAATAGTAGTGGCCCAAGGACCGATCCCTGGGGTACTCCTGCTTTAACATTTCTAAATTGTGAAAAATAACCTTCAGTGTTTACTCTTTGCATTCTGTCAGAGAGATAATTTTCAAACCAAAGAAGAAGATTTCCGTTGATACCATATGATTTTAGTTTAAATAGAAGACCTTTATGCCAAACCCGGTCAAAAGCTTTGCTTATATCACAAAATACAAATCTGAGTTCTTTTCCTTTATCCATATTACTGACAATTTCATGATAAATAAACAAAAGTTGGTTAACTGTAGAATCACCAGGTGTAAAGCCAGACTGGTTCTTTGTAATTACTTCATTTTGGACCAGAAAGTTATATAAATATTTAAATATAATTTTCTCTATGAGTTTACTGAAGCATGCTGTGATAGAGATTGGTCTATAGTTTGTTACTTCGTTAGTAGAACCATTCCCCTTATATATAGCATTAACATTTGTTCTTTTCCAGTTAGTGGGTATTATTCCAGATTGTAGGGTCTTATTAAATAGCAGTGTGAGTGGTAGTGTTAGAGACGTTTGGAGTTTTTTCACAATTCTAGGGATTATACCATCAGGACCAGGAGGTTTATTGGAATTAAGGATTTTAAGTTGGTCAGCAACATCTTGCTGAGTGATGTGGATATCAGACAGTGAGTTAGGAGGATTAGGTTGTGGAGTTTGCGGAAGCTCTATGTCAGGAGTTGAGGTGGCAATGTTAGTGAAATGTTTATTAAGAAGTTCAGCTTTATCAACAGGGTGATGGATTAATTGGTTATCTGATTATTCCATATTTATTTCGGCCAATGGCATGAATGAGGTATAATCACGTGACTTGTTTTACTACGTTTTACTACAAAGAACGCGTGTTTTGTACAATCATTGTCGACAAGTCTAGCGGTAGATTCAGCTCTCTCCATTGTTGTAATGTATTAGTGTTACTTATATAGTATGTATTGTTGGAAATCGATAGATGATTGTGATGGGAATGACTTGGGGTTCGTGGGTTTTATACAACCATTTGATTACTTAAGGAACCATGACATGGAGCAAATCAGAAATTGTCACTTTCCCTCATCAGTGTCCAAAACTGACCGCTGTCGAACCCACGTGCGTGTCCGTCGACCCGTGACAGGTTAACGTGTGAGTTTAACGCCCGTCGATTTGTTTTGATAACGGATTTCAAAGTGACCAT
>NW_027188514.1:0-20548 GCF_041381155.1 Argopecten irradians | reverse complement strand
ACTGTTGAACTTCAAGATTTCTTTGCAGATAAGAGTCAGTTCATATGCCTGGGCAACGATCATGCTGCAGAAGTACTCGTGTGGTATGAATATAATGAAATCAAAATGTCATGAATGGTCAAAACATCTGACTTTATTCCATTGTTCATGTCAGCAGCTTGAGGTTTTGTTTCTTGCGCCTACTCTTTATAGAAAACGACTTGGGTTTTTGACACATTCGCTCTGAAGTTTAACAGTACAAATACTTTATCCCCCCAGCTGAAGAGTGATGTTGTATATGACTATTTGTGCATCGCAACAGTTATACATTATTATACGAACATCAGTGTTTTGATAAGAGCTGCCAGGGTTTGGGGTGAAACAATATTTGTCATCGCACATTAGGGCTCCTTCAATAATGAAAGTTAGTAATTTCATACCATAGGTTTAATGGCTGACTTATTACATAAATAATCTGTCCTAGATATTTCTTTGGCTCGACTCATCTGTCATAGCTGAAATAATTGATCCCATCAATTACTGTAATATGCATTAAACAAAGGGTCATGATCTGTTTTTAGAGGCATGAAGGGTTTATATGTTGCGGATGAAATGTCGTAAAACATAATATAGCTCACCTGGTTAACGTTTTCCGAACACAAGTTCTCTGTTGTCACATTACCCTATTCCATTGGTTGAACATTTTTAGCTCATCCTGGCCCGAAGGGCCGGTGAGCTTATGTCATGGCGCGGCGTCTGTCGTCCGTCGTCCGTCGTCCGTCGTCCGTCCGTCCGTCCGTCCGTCCGTCAACATTTCCTTTAAATCGCTACTAGTCATAGAGTTCTGGATGGATTGTAACCAAATTTGGTCACAAACATCCTTGGGGGAGGGGGAACAGAACTTGTATAAATTTTGGCTCTGACCCCCGGGGGCAGGAGGGGCGGGGCCCAATAAGGGAAATAGAGGTAAATCCTATAAATCGCTACTTGTCCTAGAGTTCTGCATGGATTGTAACCAAATTTGGCCACAAACAGCCTTGGGGGAAGGGGAACAGAACTTGTATAAATTTCGGCTCTGACCCCCCGGGGCAGGAGGGGCGGGGCCCAATAGGGGAAATAGAGGTAAATCCTATAAATCGCTACTTGTCCCAGAGTTCTGCATGGATTGTAACCAAATTTGGCCACAAACATCCTTGGGGGAAGGGGGAAAGAACTTGTATAAATTTTGGCTCTGACCCCCTGGGGGCAGGAGGGGCAGGGCCCAATAGGGGAAATAGAGGTAAATCCTATAAAACGCTACTTGTCCTAGAGTTCTGCATGGATTGTAACCAAATTTGGCCACAAACATCCTTGGGGGAAGGGGGAAAGAACTTGTATAAAATTTTGGCTCTGACCCCCCGGGGGCAGGAGGGGCGGGGCCCAATAGGGGAAATAGAGGTAAATCCTATAAAAAACGCTACTTGTCCTAGAGTTCTGCATGGATTGTAACCAAATTTGGCCACAAACATCATCTTGGGGGAAGGGGAACAGAACTTGTATAAATTTTGGCTCTGACCCTTGGGGCAGGAGGGCGGGGCCCAATAGGGGAAATAGAGGTAAATCCTATAAATCGCTACTTGTCCTAGAGTTCTGCATGGATTGTAACCAAAATTTGGCCACAAACATCCTTGGGGGAAGGGGAAAGAACTTGTATAAATTTTGGCTCTGACCCCCCGGGGGCAGGAGGGGCAGGGCCCAATAGGGGAAATAGAGGTAAATCCTATAAAACGCTACTTGTCCTAGAGTTCTGCATGGATTGTAACCAAATTTGGCCACAAACATCCTTGGGGGAAGGGGAACAGAACTTGTATAAATTTTGGCTCTGACCCTTGGGGCAGGAGGGGCGGGGCCCAATAGGGGAAATAGAGGTAAATCCTATAAATCGCTACTTGTCCTAGAGTTCTGCATGGATTGTAACCAAATTTGGCCACAAATATCCTTGGGTGAAGGGGAACAGAACTTGTATAAATTTTGGCTCTGACCCCCCCTGGGGGCAGGAGGGGCGGGGCCCAATAGGGAAATAAGAGGTAAATATTCAAATTCCTTCAGAAAAGAAACAATGAACCTGTATTCAGAACATGACTTGACATTACAAACCAGGTGAGCGATACAGGCCCTCTGGGCCTCTTGTTGTGATCTACTAGCGTTGCGTCATACCGCCCTGGAGATCATCTGTTCACCTTAAGTCTAAACTAAGATTATGTTCCATCATTGCAATTTGCTGTCTTCTAGAGTTTTTAGGTTTTTCCCTTTAAAAATTTATTTGAAGGTAATCAATTTTAATCCGTCACACAAAGTATCAACAAGCTGCTGTTGAATTATATTTTGTTTCACCTCATGGGTATGTTGATAAGCATACCTCTGCCAATTGCAGTAACCTTTCCGAAAATATCACCAGCTTGGTGCTACATTTCACTCTTTCTGCCTCTATCCAAATAGCGTTTAATAAAATCTCAAATCGCCTCATACATGTTTGATAGGCTATGTTTTGATAGGTATATCCGTATTCATCCAGTCCGTCAGTTTAGCATATTTTCCTATATCCTTTACCCATTGTTTAAAAAGGTTTGGCTGTCCGTGATAAAAGTTTGATTGTCTGACTTATACCGTTGTGCCGTCAAGGCCGCTGCAGCCAATATATTAAGTTTCGACTTGTATCTAGCAACATTTGCTGCCGTCAATCTAATTAAAATTGCACAGCCTCTATTATCACTAAGAGTTTTAACGGATTGGTTATATGGATCAGATTTATAGTACTGATAAAAACCCGTTGTACCTGATGTCATCTGCAATCTCTGTGCATATTGAACGCGTCATGCTATTGAACGCGTTTTCCACAGTGGTAACAAAGTTCCCTGTGGTCACATATGCCTCATGTCCTGTCGATAGACAGACGAATATATGCTAAAAAAGGGCATCTGTACACCTTTCGATTGGTCAGATACTTTTGTGTGAAGCCTGAGACAGACAAACACTACCCATTATTGTCCAAATGAAGAGTGTATTTTAAATCGCCAGCTGGCTCTTCTAAAATCATTTCAATAAAATCCCCATTCCAAATTTTTGTAGAAGCTTTTGGAGCAACCTTCTGATATAAAGGCCTGCATGAGAGTTGTGGTGGTCTTGCCACAGGCTCAACAAAAGTATCATTAATAATATGATTAAACATATTATTAGAGGCAAACTGATCATTAGCACCTGTCTCATTTCTGTCTGCAAGTCCAGAGGTAGGTACCGGTGGTGATGAAATGGAGAACCTGACTGTCTCTACAGTCTGATCGTGAATAGTACTAGCATCTTCGAGCTGTGATGCAGATCCTACAGCAGTGGAAGGCTCTGGGTTCTGTCCCCTGGCCGAGACACACCAAAGTCTATAAAAGTGGTAGTTTCTGCTCCTGCTTAGCGCTCAGCATACAGGGAGTGGGACGACTGGTTCGCCCGTTGTCAGTATAATGTGACCGGGTGGGGTGTGTTGCTTGGTGTCTTCGGCAGTATGCTTCAGTGATATAGCACTATAAAAAGGGCAACAGTTCCACTATACAAGAAGACACAACATGAATATACCGCAGTCTCCCAAAACACGCACCTCGCACAACATACACGCAACATACCGCATACATGGGAGGCCGTCCTTACATGACCATAGCTGTTAATAGGACGTTAATTAATCAAACAAACAAACAGATGACAAGGGTGCAGCATTACGACGCATCTCCTGTAATACTGCAGATGTGGCGTCGGCAGTGATTTGTTTTGACACAGCTGCCAAGGTTGCCACGGTAACATTATCATTATCAGCCATTGATGTTGCGTTTCTTTTTCTGGTGGTAACTGGGGCTGTTTGCTTTTTAGGAGCCATAATCAGCTGTTAGAAGAAATACAGAAAATTAGATTTACAATTAAAATGTATACAAAACAATTAGAATTGAAGAATTGTGTGGATTACACTAAATACATAGTACACTAATGACTAATTAGGTAAAATTGATAAATACGACTGTGAAACAAGGCATATATATAAATATATATGTAATGTATATTACAGTCACTGTGCATAATTAATCTATTCTGAATTGATTACTACAGAATAGACTTAAAATTACAAGTTGAAGTTTGTTACCGCTATTCTCTCAAAAGGTACTTACCCGGATCGTTGCTAATTCCTATGTAGGTTCCCATAAGGCCGCTTAGTTGTACATATTGCATTTTGGACCAATCGGTTTACATAGATAGCCACCAAGCAGGGACCTCTAGGGCCCAGGTTATGGCTATTGCAATTTTACCTCGATCAGTCAACAAGATATTGCCGACCACCATCTTGGATTTTGAGAGTTTAGAAGTTTGAAAAAGCAGAAAAAAGATGTTAAGTTCGAAAAAAAGAAAACAGAAGATAAAGTTTGAAAAGCAGAGAAAAAATCCCTCTTTCATTTGTCAGACATGGATCAATCTTCGGTGGGATCTCTTGTTTCTGTATAAATTGTATTTATGTTATACATCTACATCACAATGACTTAAAAGACACGAATGAAAGTCAGTTTTTTATATATATATTATATTAGTTACAACAGAGAATGAAAATGTCCAGTTAATGTCATTTTGACACTTTGTAGGTATTTCAGTTGGGCCTGTTGATTTAGATGAACCCCATCATCTCGCACACAAAACGGAAAGATCTTTTTTCCAAAAGCCAGCCCCGGTGTTTCCAGAAGGTGGCTGCTGGATTCCGTCTCTTTTGAAAGCAGTAAATTTGTTCTTATCACCTTTTCATTGTAAACGTCAGTGTTGACGTTATTCCGCCTAAAACAATTGTCCCATTATATCATGACATGCTTTTGTTTTTAGCAATTGGTGTTATCAACATAGCCCAAAAACACATCCGTTGGTGATGTTGTACAGAGATCGTTACCACCAGACCTGTATATAAACAATGTCGGGATGGTGAAAACGAAAAGAGTTCCGAACGTTTAACACAGTTTGCTTAGAGTCAATCCTCCCTGTGCTCGGAATAAATCCAAAATCTTTTGATCCGAACATTTCGATTGTCTTCTTAGAAACTTAAAATTACTTATCTCTGGATTCCCAGCCATGTGGGTATACAGGGAAAATGAAAAGGCCGATAAAGCAGCTAGAAAAGGCCGATTAAAGCAGCTAAGACTTGCTCTTCGCCTAGCACAAACAGATTAGAAACTACCTTACACCGACAATCAACCTTTACATTCAGTCGATCCATTAAACATCATTGGCAACAAAGGTGGTCTATCGAAACAAACAAACTGTTGAAAATAAAGCCTACACTTAATCCTAATCTGTCCAGTTGGTAGAGGACCAACGAGAGGATGTTGTTCTCTCTCGGCTCCGAATTGGACACACATATTTTACACTTGTCCTATCTATTGAGAGGGGAGGATCACTCCTACATGTCATGCATGGTGATTTCTGGCCTCTCACAGTAGAGGCATAAATTTTACTGCGAGTTGTATTGATTTTAAACACAATACGAGATACAGAGAAACACTAACGATGTCTCCGAGCATGGGACAGCTTTGTGATTCATGCCTTGATCACATAATTCGTATTTTTAATTATCTCAAAAGAGATCGGCATGTTTAACAAAATTTGATCGTTTTGCTAATGGCATCTTACATTCATCATCAATCGTTTCGGTGTCAAACATTGTGTGAATGAGTGTTTCTCATGTGTTTTAGCCAAAGCGATTTGTATCGCTATGATAACTCTTTTTAATTAAATCAACATTTACCATTTTGTGTTTTAGTTTTTACTTGCCTTTTTTCTTATCCTGATCTTTTAGATACAGTCTTATATCCTGATAAATTAATGCCTGCCTTGTAGTTATGGCCCTAAATGACCTTAGTTGTCGAATGTGTGAATATAAAACATCAAACAAACAACCAAAAAGTGCCTCCGAATAATAAATTAAAAATCTCCTGGTGACGGATTCAAATTTACGTCAAGAGTAACATCAACAAGCACTAACACCTCATTCTGCGAATAAAACGAGTGACCACGGATCACAATCTTCAAAACAAACCTTTCTACGACATAGTTGAAGTGCCCTGAAACATTTCTAAATCTAGGTCTTTCCCATTCTGATTGGGGTGCAGACCGTGAAATGCTTTCTACGTATCTATCGGGCAACTTATTCAGAGATCAAAACTTGACGACTGCTCTATAGTCTAATGTAGCTGAGCTATCGCTGCTCTCTATCTACATTTGCTGCTTATCCTATACTGAATCAGGGGACTGCGTCCTGGCACTTGGCAGCTTGTTTTTCGAAACAACCCCTGTGAAGAATTCTCCATGTGGAAGCTAATGAGGCCATTCTCTAGACGATCGGACGTAAGAAATTATCTGTACGGTATGCTGCTCAAAGGCTGAAATTCCAACCCCAAAAATCCCATGCCATTAACCTTCGTAATCAATCCACAACACAAGAAAAAGATTTACACAAAATCAAAAGCTTCATACCAAGCATTTGCATCTATAATTTTCAAGAATTTTTGCTGGGAACTTTAATAGTAACTTTCGACATGCCCTAGAAGACGAGTTACACCGTAACGTATGTACCTACCATGAGCATCATTTCAACACAACCTGATTTCAATTTATCACTACATGTAGAGGGCAAAATCCAGAGCATTACCCTAAAGAACAACAAATACTCCCTTTCGGGATAGCATTAGGGCTTTTCCCTGACCATCGTTTCAGATCTACACTGACGGATCAAAATATAGGTGATTAAAGAAGTTGCGGCAGCATGCTGTAACATCTTAATCACTGCTCCTCTATCCGACTCCCCGGAATAATGCGCCATTTTCTCGCTATCGGGAAGCAGATGCTTTCGGTCTGGCGCTTGACCATATCGAAGAACACCGCATTTTAAAAGGCAATCATCTGTTCAGACACTCTTCTTCGGTTCTTCAGGCTGTTGAAATCAAGAAGCCCTAGAAATACTGCTAATCCAAAATCTTTATAAATCCGAACATTTTCGATTATCTTCTAAAACTCAAATGTACTTATCACTGGATTCCCAGTCATGTGGGGGTATAAAGGGAATGAACAGGCCTGATGAAGCAGCTAAGGACTGCTCTTCGCCTAGCACAAACAGATTTGAAACTACCATACACCGACATCAAACCTTCAATTCAGTCAGCCAATCATAACACCATTGGCAACAAAGGTGGTCTACCGAAACAAACAATAAACTGTTTAAAATTCAACCTACACTTAAAGTCCGTAAACTGTCCAGTCGGAGATACCGCAGAGAGGAAGTTGTACTCTCTCGGCTCCGAACTGGACACACATATTTTAACACATTCCTATCTATTGAGAGGGGAGGATCCCTCCTACATGCAATGCATGTGATTCCACACTCACAGTGGAGCATATTTTTATTTGCATTGTATTGATTTTTAAAAACAAACGAGATAAATACTACTACGATGTCTCCGACATGTACACTTTAGTTTCATGCCGTGAGACATAATCGTATTTTTAATTATCTCAAAGAGATCGTTATATTAAGCAAAATATAATGAACGTTTTCGTCATCATACATCGTATCAACTCAACATTTTCATCGTTTCATCAACTGATTTGTGCATGATTTTCTCATGTGTTTTAGCCAAATTTATTTTATCCCATGCAAAACCTTTTTTTTATCAAAATTAAACGTTTACAATCTGGGTTTTAGGTCCCTTACTTGCTTTTTCTTACCCTGAAACTTTTATCCTGATTTTAATGCATGAGCTTGTAGTTTGGCCCTAAATGACCTTAGTTGTCGATGGTGCCGTAGAAACTCAAAACAAACAAACAAAACATAGTTGAATGAAATTCAGTTTATAACAAGACTTCACCATGATTCACTCATCAGCCTCTCATTGGTGGCAATCATACGGCTCAAATAGTTATTGTCCCACCTGAAATATCCGATCTAATTTTCTTCCAAAATTAAAAAGAGCAACAATGCATCAGCAGATAGAAAAAATCAGTATTCCGAGGCACCAATCTTCCGAAGTTCTACTTTTTTCCTTATTTTGTCACGATAGAGCGGAATGACCTGTGTCTGATTTGCTAATCACTTAAATCGAGTATATGGGAGTTAAATCGATTTTCTTTATCTTACAGTTGAACTCGATTTTACATTAAATTTCGGAAAGATAACATAAATGGTATTTATCTATTTAAATTATATTGTATTTTCGGGATGGGTATGAAACTGTAATTAAACAATACAAAAAGTTTCTTGATGAGATTACGTTATACTGTACTAAACATTGAACTAAACTACTACCAAAATTACCAGGCTGTAGGTCAATGGCCTTGTTAATAAAATAAACAAAACGTGAGTGGTGACTCACGACTACCTTGACCCCTTTACTATCACCCGAGTTGACCCTATATTTTAGCAGGCCTTGGGCTATTACCACCTTTCGGTTTGATGTGTACACTTTTACGTATTGTGCATTACGTAAGCTGGAGGCTCAATCAAATGTAGTGACTAAAGCTTGTGAGCATTCACTACTCTCAAAACAAATACATGCGTACAAACGTGTAAATGGTTTTAACTCCACGTTTTCTGATGGAGATATCACAATCTTTGCAATTCGTTAATGGCGCGCGCATTTTGGTGTTATTGTTATATTGGATCCGGAAATGTTAGTAGTCAATTTCTGGATTTTAACAAATATTCACGTTTAAAAAAAAAATGGTGAAACGGTATGGTTTGGTCCAAAAATATAAACAGAAAATATACAGATCAAGTCTTATTAAAATACAGGTCTGTGTATATCACTAGACTAAATTTCGAATCCACTCGCCATCCGACCAGACTGCCCGTCCGATAGTAAAGACCATGAGCTGTGTATAGGACGTTAATTAATCAAACAAAACAAACAAACAAACCAATCTTATATAAATACATATCCTTATTATGCACCTCTATGGAACGGAGAGGTGTATGAGATCAATATCGCAATGAAGCTCCTGGTGCCTAAGACTCACATTGGGTTTTGTGTCCATAGGTGTTCCATAAATATCATCATTTTCATTGATAAGTGTCCTTCATGGTCACTCCATTATTGGGTCCGTCCCAATAAGGGCACACATAGTCTTTTCTAAAATCAGGGGGTGGATTTTGCGTTTTTACTCCATCTTGGCGCATCTGTAGACCTAGACAAGAGTCACTCATTAACTTTAACAGCAACTAAACAATTTGTCCTCGTCATTATGCGGTGAATCAGTTACCCACTTCTCTTATGAACACCTAATATCTATATGTGAGTATAAGTAGAGATAAAAGAACTAAGTGGAAACAACTGCCCTCTCCCGCCACCACCCCAAAACAGCGGGAAGGTACTTCCCGCCAATATTGTTACCAGAGCCCCACCCAATACCACTAGAAAGCCTGGCACCACCGCGCCTATTATTTAGTTCGGGAAAGATTTCTCGGATTTTTCAGTGTGCTAAGTGATAAGGTCAGAGTATTAAGATTCAACCTCGAGCATTCAATTTGGCATTAATCAACTTTATCAAAAAAGCCAAAAGTACCAGAGTCAATGAAAGCCAATCAAACCCCAGACAATATTATGGATTACAATCCAAAAATCACAGGGGATTGCTTAATTAATACCAATAGACTATATAACTAATTCTAATCATTATGACATAAACTTTATATTTAAGACCAAACCCTCACGAACCAAGCTATTGAATTGACCACGCGGAAGTCCATCAAACCAATTATCCTTTAATCATGGATGAAAGAGATACAAACAATATACTGATTATAAAAGAACGAGACCTACACTTAAATCCTAAAACCTTGTCCAGTTCGGAGAGACCGCAGAAGAGGAAAGTTGTTCTCTCTCAGGCTCCGAAGTTGGAACCCACAAAATTTACACACGCCTACCTATGGAGAGGTTAGGATCGCTCCCTACGATGCCATGCACTGAGATTCCTCCTTACAGTTGGGTTTTTGCGGGTTGAGCATAATTTATTGCTATTGTTATTGATTTTAAAACACGAACCGAGATAAATTCTATGATGTTCTCCGGAAATGTACACACTTTGTTTTCATCCGTGTGAGACCTAATCGAATTTTACGCAGAAATACCTCAAAGAGAGTCGGTATTTTAAACAAAAATATGAGCAGTTTTCTCATCATAATAATATCGTATCAACTGAACCATTTCATCGTTTCACATCAACTCTTTTGTGCATGTGTTTTCTGCATGTGTTGTTAGAGCCAAAACAATTTTAATCCCATGCAAACGCTATTTTTCTCTCTAATAAACGTTTACTATCTGTTTATATGTCCCTTACGCGGCCTTTTCTTAAACCGTGATCTTTTATCCTGATATTAATGCTATGGACTTGTAGTTTTTTGGCACTAAATGACGCCACTGTTGTCCATGGGGCCGTAAAAACAAACAAACAAACTGACAGATAGTAGAACAATATCACCATTTATACCAGTGCTATGTTACATTTCATTTTTGGATTTCTGAAAAGAGAGAAATGCAATCTATTATTTTATAATGTATTCAATATAAGACATCTCATTCAGAATGAAAGAAATAAATAAAATCCATATATTACACAAATGAACAGTTCAAAAAAGGGGTATACATCACTTTACATATCTAATGAGGCGAGAAGGGCCTTTAGTACAACTTCATCCTAAATGTATTTGTTGGAAGTCCAGAGGTTAAGCTAAAAATGGGAAAGTCAATAAAAAAATTCATGAATATTAAAAACAAAAAACTGTTGCTTTTATCTTTTAATGAGAATCTTTTTAAATCTTTCGATAATAAAATATGCTACAACTCATTCGTGTAACATTATAAAACTTACCACACGTGTCTTTTCGTGCACCTCTTCTTCATCGTACTCTTTTTCTTTTCTGAAACAAATGGAAATCCTTATTTAAAGCTAACCATGCACCAGTAAAAAGCGTATAAACAATCAACAATAGGTGTTAGCAGAGGTAAACAAATACTACTCGCCATCTGAACTTGCCTGTCGGTAGCCGGTGACCCTGTGGGACCACCGCCTTGCGGTTACCGGTGCCTGTGGGACCACCGCCTGCCGATGCCTGTGGCGGTGTAGTGGCTCTGTAGCTTTAGTTGTTGGTTTGGACAACTCCTAACCACAAGAATTGTTTTAACATTTATAGGTACCAGCAAATACAGAATAAAACGACAGAACTTGTTAAGTGAGGCAATGATGAATAGTATTCACACTTACCTGATCCATCTTTTTCTTAAACCTCCACAAGGAGGTTGTAAGTTTCCGGCTAAGTGAAAGATATTCAGGTTGCGCACCCGGTAGCCGCACCGTCCCGTTTCGTCCATTAATATGGGACATATGTTATTCCTCTGTAATATTGAAATGTTGGGTGTTACAACCCATGAACCGAAAAAAAATACTCATTCTGCCATATTAGATTTTAAGATGAAAATTCTCTGTGTTGGACTGTGTTGGAATACGTATCTCTTTAATATGGGAGGTTGAATCTGGAAAACGATTGGGTGGGTGGTGAATATTAAATTTTTTTGTAGTAAAATAGCAATTCAACGATAAAGTGTAGGAAATAGCGTTCTTAATTTTACATTTGTGTGAAAGATCGATGAATAAACGGGCCTCCATGAAAATCATTACTGGAAAATTGAAATGGTTGGAGGTGGAAATATGAATGTCAAAATGTTTTGGCGACTGGTAGCGTTTATCTACAAAATATCCATTAATTTGAGTGATAAACGATTAAATGTTTGCATAGAGATGGATGCTACATTAACACCCCTCTTTACAAGAGGTATCGCTGAATAATTTGCATAGTAGAGATGACGCTACTTTAATCCCTCTCTTATGTAATTTAATTCGTCTTTTGGTGTGTTATGAGACTATGTAATTAGAGAAATAACGTTGACCAACAATCCATCCAAGGGTTATAATGTAACATGTTACATAAATGGTGCTTGACCGTATTTAAATTGAAAGTTTACATCAAAATTTCCTAATATGGTTGGTAACTGCTAAAAACTTGTTCTATAGAGTTGACGCTACTTTAATCCCTACCCTTACTTAGACATTTGTTTGCATGGAAGTGATACATATTTAGGTATCGCTTATACATTATACATCCACTAATTACGCAGCGTTTTTTGTGATAAGCTCTGAGACGTGAAAGCATTTCTAAAAACTTATAATTAAGTTTAATTAGTTTGTGTGTGTTACTATATTTAGTAAAGTTTTCGGCGGGTGCATTCGCCGTCCACCGAGGTTAGATTCTTCCATAAACGGTGCTGGACCGCCAAAATGTGTGTAAATAGTACAAACATTGTGGAAACAAAAATAAGGGAAACATTGGTATGCACACATAACATAAGAGAAAAACCAGTATGAAAACTGTTCTTCATTTCATCTCTTAATCTATTTACACTAATAATCATTAATGGAACCAAAAAAAATACTTCATGATAAATTAAATAAATTTATTTTATTTTATTGTATGGTATAGTAAAATTGTTCACCATTCGTTATGATGTATATAACCACACTCATCATTAAATTGCAGTGTCTGTCAAGGAGGGTACCAGGTGCCCAGCCTTGCGCACAATGAGGCTGACATTCCAAATCCATTGAGGTGCCGTAACTGCCAGAGGGTACGGCCATCATGAGAACAATTGTAGACGGAAAATGGTATGTCAGTACTGTGGCCGTGAAGGTCACGATGAAAAAGACGAATGTGACATTGTCAACCGTCACTGCGTCAATTGCGGGGGTGACCATGCTGCGTCTGCTCGCACCTGTCCCGCCTGGACTCGGGAGAGGGAGATATTACGGGTCAAATATACCCAAGGTGTCTCTTTCCCCGAGGCTAGGAGGATAGTCGAGCGTTCAGACCTGAATGTGGCAACCTATGCTCAGATCACCCGCGCAAAGACGCCTGTTGACAGTGTCACCGTCAAACATGCGTCGGTCCAGGCCTTGGTTGACAAGCCTAACTGGGACAATGATGTCCCAGATATGGCTGATGCTAAGACCTGCAAAATAATCATGGGGGACCCGAACAGGTTCAAGTCGGGTCCATACAAACCACAACAAAAACCACAACAAAAACCACCTGGAGCTAAAACGCAATCCCACCGGCGTCTCCAGAACTTGCACGACACCAAACACCGAACATTAGAAAAAAGTTACCGCCGCTCGTCATAGACGTGCTACATCTTCACCGTCTATTGACGTAAAAAAACTCCCTGAGAAAGCCAAGCGACCAGCAAATACACCACCGCAGGAGCAACGCCAGACAAAAACCACCAAGGTAAAGCTGGCGAGGCTCCCTGCAATAAACAACAAACCCAGTAAGGGATCAGATGACCCTATCCTTGGACGGAACATCTATGATGTTCTATCGGACGACAGCGAGTTTGGTGACAACACATTTATCGCCACCAAACAACCTACTTCAAGTAGTCCTGTCGGTCCGACAAACTATCCTCAGGGACCAACATAGAGACAAACACTATCATACAATGGAACATACGCGGATTTAAAGCGAACATAGAAGAATTAAAACATCTTATACAAACAAAAAACCCATCCATATTCTGCCTTCAAGAAATAATGCTGAAAGACACCATCAATCTCCGACAATTTACTTTATACACCAAAACTCCAACAACAGGTGGCCGCCCATCAGGTGGTGTGGCGGTGGCGGTGCATAAAAACGTTCCTCACAGACACATTCAGCTAAATACCACCTTACAAGCTGTTGCTATAAGCGCAACTCTTCACCGAAAAATAACAGTCTGTTCTATATATTTACCTCCAAATACTCCATTTAGTTGTGATGAACTGAGTAACATCGTATCACAACTACCAGTGCCATATATCATCATGGGTGACTTTAACGGTCATAATAGCCTCTGGGGCTCCCCAGGCACTGACGATAGAGGTAGACGTATCGAAGATTTTATTAATAAAAACAGCTTATGTCTTTATAACACCAATGCCCCAACATATTTTACACCCTGCCTCTGGCTCGCTTACCCACATTGATTTATCGTTGTGCCATCCATCAATTCTTCTGGATTATGATTGGATGGTCAACGGTGATCTCTGTGGGAGCGATCACTTTCCAATTATACTTAAAAACATAGGGTCACCAAAACTTGAGGAGCCTATTCCTCGTTGGAATCTACATAAGGCGGACTGGGTTCAATTTAAAAATTTGTGCGCAGAGGAGCTCATTGAGGATAAATTTTTGAACCTCGATGACCCCATTAAAATTTTCACAGAAGCACTCACTTCTATCGCTACAAAAACCATACCAAAATCCGTGCCAAAACCTACAAAGTTTCGTCTCTCAAATGATTCATTTATCAATAGATCTGGTAGAAATTCCGCTCTGAGGCGGTACTTGGCTTCGCCAACCGTCTCAAACTATAACAATTTTAAAATTTGGAGAGCAAAAGCTCGAAGGTCTATCAAATCCGACAAGAAAAGTACTTGGAAAGAGTACGTCTCAAAAATTAATTCCAATACATCTTCGAAGAAAGTTTGGGAAATGATTGGAAAAATCAGTGGGAAAGAAAAGCAACACCATCCTCCCACCTCATTAACAACAATAAAATATTTTCCTCAAAATCCGAAATAGCTGATGCCTTTGCCAAAAATTTTGCTAAAAATTCATCCATCAAAAATCATTCCAAAAAATTTCAAAAATTTAAAAAGGAAAAGGAAAAGAGTCTTAATTTTAAATCCTCCAATAGTGAAAGTTACAATAGGCCTTTCGAGATACCAGAATTGCTCGAGTCCCTTGAGAAATCAAAGGACTCGGCAGCTGGACCAGACGAAATTCCATATATGTTTTTAAAACAATTACCAGACTCTTCACTAAAATGTCTTTTAACTATATTTAATCAAGTTTACTCTTCTGGCAAAATTCCTGAGTCTTGGAAGGAATCTACTATTATACCCCTTCCGAAGCCCGGGAAAGATGCTACTGATGCCAATAACTATCGTCCTATTTCATTGACGAGTTGTATTTGTAAACCTCTAGAACGTATGATAAATACCAGATTAGTTTGGTTCCTGGAATCAAACAATATTTTAAGTCCTTTGCAAAGCGGCTTTAGAAACCGCAGGGGAACGGTAGACCACTTAGTTAGACTAGAAACATTTATACGAGAAGCATTTGCCAAGAAAGAACATCTTGTGGCCGTATTCTTTGACCTTGAAAAGGCATACGACACAACTTGGCAATATGGAATCATGAACGATCTCCATGATATCGGTATACGTGGTAATTTGCCAAAGTTTATATCAAATTTTATATCTGACAGGCATTTCAAAGTTCGAACGGGTTCAACTTATTCAGAAACAGAAACACAGGAGATGGGCGTCCCTCAGGGTGGTATCTTGTCCGTCACACTTTTTGGACTAAAAATTAACAGCATAACCAAATGTCTTGGCCAATCTACGGAAGGGTCTCTATTTGTGGATGATTTCTTGATCTGTTACAGATCAAAAAACATGCACACTATAGAACGGCAACTACAACAATGTTTAGGCAAATTACAAAATTGGGCTGACGAAAATGGCTTCAGATTTTCAAGATCAAAAACTGTCTGTATGCACTTCTGTCAAAAACGAAAACCACACAATGATCCTGACCTCACACTCAATGGAATTAAAATTCCAGTAGTTGAACAAACTAAATTTCTTGGACTAATATTTGATTCGAAACTGTCCTTTGTTCCACATATCAAACATCTGAAGGATAAGTGCTCGAAGGCGCTGAACATTCTACGAGTTCTTTCCCATTCTGATTGGGGTGCAGACCGTGAAATGCTTCTACGTATCTATCGGGCACTTATTAGATCAAAACTTGACTACGGCTCTATTGTCTATGGATCGGCTCGCAGCTCCTATCTACAGATGCTTGACCCTATACAGAATCAGGGACTGCGTTGCACTTGGAGCTTTTCGAACAACACCTGTGAAGAGTCTCCATGTGGAAGCTAATGAGCCATCTCTAGACGATCGACGAAAGAAATTATCCTTACAGTATGCTGCTCAACTGAAATCCAACCCCAAAAATCCTGCATTTAACCTTGTATTCAATCCACAACACCAAGAAATATTTACACAAAATCAAAAGCTCATACCAACATTTGGCATCAGAATTTCAAAATTTTTGCTGGAACTTAATATAACTTTCGACACCATTGACGAGTACCACCATGGCTCATTCAAACACCTGATATCAATTTATCTCTACATGAGAGGGCAAAATCCAGTGCATTACCCGAAGAACACAAATCCTCCTTTCGGGAGTGCATTAGGGCTTTCCCTGACCATGTTCAGATCTACACTGACGGATCAAAAGATGGTGATAAAGTTGCGGCAGCATGCTGTACATCTAATCACTGCTCCTCTATCCGACTCCCGGATATTGCCTCCATTTTCTCTGCGGAAGCATGTGCTATCGGTCTGGCGCTTGACCATATCGAAGAACACCGCATTGAAAAGGCAATCATCTGTTCAGACTCTCTTTCGGTTCTTCAGGCTTTGAAATCAAGAAGCCCTAGAAATACTCTAATCCAAAATCTTTTAATCCGAACATTTCGATTATCTTCTAAAACTCAAATTGCTTATCTCTGGATTCCCAGTCATGTGGGTATATAAAGGGGAATGAACAGGCTGATGAAGCAGCTAAGACTGCTCTTCGCCTAGCACAAACAGATTTGAAACTACCATACACCGACATCAAACCTTCAATTCAGTCAGCCATCAAACACCATTGGCAACAAAGGTGGTCTACCGAAACAAACAATAAACTGTTTAAAATTCAACCTACACTTAATCCTAAACTGTCCAGTCGGAGAGACCGCAGAGAGGAAGTTGTACTCTCTCGGCTCCGAACTGGACACACATATTTTACACATTCCTATCTATTGAGAGGGGAGGATCCTCCTACATGCCATGCATGTGATTCTCCTCTCACAGTGGAGCATATTTTATTGCATTGTATTGATTTTAAACACATACGAGATAAATACTACGATGTCTCCGACATGTACACTTTGTTTCATGCCGTGAGACATAATCGTATTTTTAATTATCTCAAAGAGATCGGTATTTTAAGCAAAATATGAACGTTTTCTCATCATACATCGTATCAACTCAACATTTCATCGTTTCATCAACATTGTGCATGAGTTTTCTCATGTGTTTTAGCCAAATTTATTTTATCCCATGCAAACCTTTTTTTTATCAAATTAACGTTTACAATCTGTGTTTTAGTCCTTACTTGCTTTTTCTTACCCTGAACTTTTATCCTGATATTAATGCATGACTTGTAGTTTGGCCCTAAATGACCTTAGTTGTCGATGGGCCGTAAAACTCAAACAAACAAACAAACCAAACCTCTCTATAGGTGGCAGTTCATTTATAAGTAGATACACTGGCCACAAAGATACAGAAGAACTCTTGTAAAGTGGGATTCCATCTGTAAACAAGGATAGTGTGATTTTGGTGGTACCATGCAGAAATCCACCTGGCTCTTGTAGTTTTCTGTAGCCTTCACCATTTTTGATATCGCATATGACATCACCTGTAGTTAAAATGTGCGACTGTTCGATTAATTCCCAGATGCCTGGTCTTTCAAAGATTTCTTTCAGTTGTATATCAAGTTTACTTGTTACAAAATACTTCTTGCAATCTGGATTGTTCTTCGATCCATTACAAGATGGGGTTTTACACTCATTTTCATTAGAGAAAAGTTTTTTGCAGGACACACAGTAGAGATGGTATGTAATGTAGTCTTTTCCAAAACCACATTCATTTTTCAGAGATTCCACAGAAGTTTCCCCAATATTTGCTTCAGGAAGATGAATTTGGGTGAGTTCCAAAACAGCCTCTATGGCTTTTGAGGATAAATTGAACCGACTTGCTAAGGAGCTTACAGCTAATATGTTCTCTGATCGTGTAATTTTAGAGCTGTATATCTGTGTCTGTGTTGGTATGACATACAGTGGGGGATCAGTTATTCCTTCTATTTCTTTGTTCAAATGTTGAGTTGATAAGTCTTGTCTTTCATCTTCTGATGAATCTGTACAGCTTTCTTCGGACCTGTAATCATCACTTGCAGAGATGGACATATCATCATCTTCTTCATTATAATCATATGAATTGGTTGCTGGTAGGCTCTCAACTGTTTGTAGACTCAAGGAAGGGAAGTCAAGCTGGCATTCATGTTCTGAAATACTTTCTCTGTCAACATCTGCCTGATGCATTGAAAAAGATGTACTTGGTTGAGAAGCAACAAGGGAAGGATCATTGCTTTCACTGAAAAGAGAAACAAGACATAATATCAGTAAAAAAATTAACAATTTTTTTTCTTTCAAAATTGTTAGATATATATATATGGTATTTCACAGCCTTGAAATTGCTTTTGTTTGTTGTAGTTTTTACATACTCTTACAGCCAGAGTCATTTAAGGACAAGCCAGGTTAGATGGTCGAGCAAAACCGGAGTACCAGGAGAAAACCATTGACCAGCGATCAGTACCTCACTGCCCCATATAGGATTCAAACTCACGACCCTGAGGTGGAGGGCTTGTGGTAACAAGATGGGACATTTTAACCACTCGGCCACTGTGATTTGCATCTTAATGATTATATGAATTATCAAGTAAATGAAATGAATATGTATAAGCCACCATTAAACATTGTCTTGCATAATTTCTGAAAACCTCAACCCAGGAAAGTGATTTTTTTTAAAAATATTATTCTTTACTATTATTTCATTATAGTATTAAAGGGACAATTCAGTGAGGCTAATTTGTTACATAACCACGAAGCAAAATATGACATAAATGTATTGTTCTACAATCCTTATGAAACATATGACAAGAAATAGTGACAAATTCCACAACATTGTTAAGTATTTTAATTAATATCATTGAAATTCCAAATCGTTGATCAATACGATTAAGCAGGTACAACATGTACGCTGTACCCTTGCCCGAGTCAAAGTCAGGCACGTTAAACAAAAGCAATACATAACCACTGAGGAGTTGATGAAATTATTTTTAGACAAGAACATGCATCTAATAATGTTTACACAACTGTAAGAGTGTTTTGAGAAGTTCTAGACAAAAACTTCTTTACAGCACAGGTAAGGGTCAGGGTTCGGCATACAAGTCTATGTGTAATGGCGATTGAACATTTCACATACATTTGACTACAGTGGGCTATTCTGACATATCGCAATCAAACCAACTAATCTAATTTCCATTAGAACTGGTTTGTATCCGAAATATGTGCAAGTTTCAATGTACTCTTAGATCGAATTGTCTCTTTAAGAGTCAACCAAGATAGATGTAGATTTCATTATATATATTTGATGTGTTCATAAAGTTTTTCGCTCAATTTTTTTTTACCAGTTAAAATTTGGACAGTCAATTGCCTTGTGTTTTTCTTTTAATTATTTAGTATGCATTCTATATGCCGATATACACTGGCATAAAAACGTTTAACAATTTACTTTACTGAAAAAACAATATCTAAAAGTATTACCAAAGACGTGCTTTCTTCCAGTGGCGAGTGCTCTTAGGTATTGGTATTGAGGAATCCAATTCATATCTCTTGTATGGCTTACGTTTATCTAAAACAAAAATATACAAATTGAAGTTCACATAACTGAATAGAAACCCGATTCTCTTACAAAAGTGTACAAAAAGCTATACAAATCTATAAATCATGCACAAGAAAAATAAATGATGCATTAGAAAAAATATTAACCTATTACCTCATGGTTTTAGTAGACATACAGTTGATTGAACTATGCTACACTTTTCACTCATGGGTCAGCCAAAAGATCTTGTTTCGTTGATGTCACTCCATTAAGTATAAATAGGAACCAATTAGATCGAGAATCTGTTGGACATTGTATTTTTGGCTGAGCTGGTCAATATAATAACATATAAACAACAAAATCATTACCGGGTAATCATTTATAAACTCCACAACATACTAACCGGTATGAATTTGACTGTAAAGCTCCTGATGAAAAGTTCGGATATGGACAAACGGGTTTGTTTTCTGCTTAAAACTTTCTGGCAATCTTTCTCTGGACATTGCCATTTCTTTTCACCAAGACAGCAGCAGTTGATATCCATGTTTTCAAATCATTATCTGAAAAAAATTATTAATAGATAATAATCAAATTTAATATCACCAATTCTATATTAAATGATAAGCAGTCCGTTTTGATTCTGAATTAATTATCAATTTAATGTTACTCCTTTGACCTGAATCAACATCACTTCATACATTGCTGTTAAAAACTGTAGACCTTGTTCAAGTTGTTGTTAAGATGTGTCCGACAGTTATTTTGCATAATTTTTACCGTCATTTGCATTTGAGCAAACTAAACCAACCCCAAACCCCCACTTCAACTGCCAAGTAGTCATAAATTTTGATGAATTACCAGTCATTTGAGT
>NW_027188513.1:0-20570 GCF_041381155.1 Argopecten irradians | reverse complement strand
GATGTCATAAATCTGTCAAGCCTTTGGGATCGGGTGATCTAATAGAGGTTTTCCGCAAGCAACAAGCGGAGAAGAACCTCCTTGGAACCAACAGTTTTGCCGGCCTCAGTGTGTGTGTAAAACCACACTCATTATTGAATTGCAGCAAGGGGGTAATCAGGTGCCCAGCCTTGCGCAATGACAATGAGGCTGACATACTGTCATTACTTCCAAGAGGAGAAACATTCCGGTCTCTCATGTTAAACGCATCATGACGAGAAAAAGTGGGAGCTTGGTCCCAACACACACTTTTATCTTAACATTCGCTACACCAACATTACCACAGAGCGTAACTGTTGATTACCAACGTTACAATGTCACTGTCTACATCCCCATTCCATTGAGGTGCCGTTACTGCCAGAGGTACGGCCATCATGAGAGCAATTGTAGATGGAAAATGGTATGTCAGCACAGTGGCCGTGAAGGTTACGACGAAAAAGACGAATGTGACATTGTCAACCGTCACTGCGTCAATTGCGGGGGTGACCATGCTGCGTCTGCTCGCACCTGTCCTGCCTGGACTCGGGAGAGGGAGATATTACGGGTCAAATATACCCGAGGTGTCTCCTTCCCTGAAGCTAGGAGGATAGTCGAGTGTTCAGACCTGAACGTGGCAACCTATGGCCAGATCACCCGCGCAAAGACGCCTGTTGACAGTGTCACCGTCAAACATGCGTCGGTCCAGGCCTTGGTTGACAAGCCTAACTGGGACAATGATGTCCCAGATATGGCTGATGCTAATGGCTGATGCTAAGGCCTGCAAAGTAATCATGGGGGACCCGAACAGGTTCAAGTCAGGTCCATGTAAACCACAACAAAAACCACCTGCTGGGCCACCTGGAGCTAAAACGCCAATCCCACCGGCGTCTCCGGGACTTACACAACACCAAATTCAAACACAGAACATTAGAAAACAAGTTACTGCCGCTCGTCATAGGACGTGCTTTATCTTCACCGTCTATTGACGTTAAAAAAACTCCCTAATAAAACCAAGCGACCAGCTAATACACTACCGCAGGAGCAACGCCAGACCAAAACCACCAAGGTAAAGCTGGCGAGGTTCCCTGCACTAAACAACAAACCCAGTAAGGGATCAGATGACCCTATCCTTGGACGGAACATCTATGATGTTCTATCGGACGACAGCGAGTTTGGTGACAACACATTTATCGCCACCAAACAACCTACTTCAAGTAGTCCTGTCGGTCCGACAAACTATCCTCAGGGACCAACATAGAGACAAAACACTGTCATACAATGGTTTGTTTGTTTTGTTTTGTTTGTTTGATTTATTAACGTCCTATTAACAGCTATGGTCATGTAAGGACGGGCCCCCCATGCATGCGGTGTGCTGCGTGTATGTTGTGCGAGGTGAGTGTACTGGGAGACTGCGATGGAACATACGCGGATTTAAAGCGAACATAGAAGAATTAAAACATCTTATACAAACAAAAAAAACATCCATATTCTGCCTTCAAGAAATAATGCTGAAAGACACCATCAATCTCAGACAATTTACACTATACACAAAATCTCCAACAACAGGTGGCCGCGCATCAGATGGTGTGTGGCGGTGGCGGTGCATAAAAACGTCCCTCACATACACATTCAGCTAAATACCACCTTACAAGCTGTTGCTATAAGCGCAACTCTTCACCGAAAAATAACAGTCTGTTCTATATATTTTACCTCCAAATACTCCATTTAGTTGTGATGAACTGAGTAACATCGTATCACAACTACCAGTGCCATATATTATCATGGGTGACTTTAACGGACATAATAGCCTCTGGGGCTCCCAGGCACTGACGATAGAGGTAGACGTATCGAAGAGTTTATCGATAAAAACAGCTTATGTCTTTATAACACCAATGCCCCAACATATTTACACCCTGCCTCTGGCTCGCTTACCCACATTGATCTATCGTTATGCCATCCATCAATTCTTCTGGATTATGATTGGAGGGTCAACGATGATCTTTGTGGAAGCGATCACTTTCCAATTATAATAAAAAATATAGGGTCACCAAAACTTGAGGAGCCTATTCCTCGTTGGAATTTACATAAGGCGGATTGGGCTCAGTTTAAAACCTTATGCGCCGAGGAGCTCATCGAGGATAATTTTTTGAACCTCGATGACCCCATTAAAATTTTCACAGAAGCGCTCACTCTCACTTCTATCGCTACAAAAACCATACCAAAATCCGTGCCAAAACCTACAAAGTTCCTTCTGTCAAATGATTCATTTATCAATAGATCTGGTAGAAATGCAGCTCTGAGGCGGTACTTAGCTTCGCCAACCGTCTCAAACTATAACAATTTTAAAATATGGAGAGCTAAAGCTCGAAGGTCTATTAAGTCCGATAAGAAAAGTACTTGGAAAGAGTACGTCTCAAAAATTAATTCCAATACATCTTCGAAGAAAGTTTGGGAAATGATTGGTAAAATCAGTGGGAAAAGAAAAGCAACACCATCCTCCCACCTCATTAACAAAAATAAAATATTTTCTTCAAAATTCGAAATAGCCGACGCCTTTGCCAAAAATTTTGCTAAAAATTCATCCGTCAAAAATCATTCCAAAAAATTTCAAAAATTTAAAAAAGAAAAGGAAAAGAGACGTCTAAATTTTAAATCCTGAAATACTGAAAGTTACAATAGGCCTTTCGAGATACCAGAATTGCTCGAGTCCATTGAGAAATCAATGGACTCGGCAGCTGGACCAGACGAAATTCTATATATGTTTTTAAAACAATTACCAGACTCTTCACTAAAATGTCTTTTAACTATATTTAATCAAGTTTACTCTTCTGGCAAAATTCCCGAGTCTTGGAAGGAATCTACTATTATACCCCTTCCGAAGCCCTGGAAAGATGCTACTGATGCCAATAACTATCGTCCTATTTCATTGACGAGTTGTATTTGTAAAACTCTAGAACGTATGATAAATACTAGATTAGTTTGGTTCCTGGAATCAAACAATATTTTAAGTCCTTTGCAAAGCGGCTTTAGAAACCGCAGGGGAACGGTAGACCACTTAGTTAGACTAGAAACATTTATACGAGAAGCATTTGCCAAGAAAGAACATCTTGTGGCCGTATTATTTGAAAAGGCATACGACACAACTTGGCAATATGGTATCATGAACGATCTTCATGATATCGGTATACGTGGTAATTTGCCAAAGTTTATTTCAAATTTTATATCTGACAGGCATTTCAAAGTTCGAACGGGTTCAACTTATTCAGAAACACACAAAAACAGGAGATGGGTGTCCCTCAGGGTGGTATCCTGTCTGTCACACTTTTTGGCTTAAAAATTAACAGCATAACCAAATGTCTTGGTCAATCTACAGAAGGGTCTCTATTTGTGGATGATTTCTTGATCTGTTACAGATCAAAAAACATGCACACTATAGAACGACAACTACAACAATGTTTAGGCAAATTACAAAATTGGGCTGACGAAAATGGCTTTAGATTTTCAAGATCAAAAACTGTCTGCATGCATTTTTGTCAAAACCGAAAACCACACAACGATCCAGACCTCACACTCAATGGAATTAAAATTCCAGTAGTTGAACAAACTAAATTTCTTGGATTAATATTTGATTCGAAACTGTCCTTTGTTCCACACATAAAACACCTGAAGGGTAAGTGCTCGAAGGCGCTGAACATTCTACGTGTTCTGTCCCATTATGATTGGGGTGCAGACCGTGAAATGCTTCTGCGTATCTACCGGGCACTTATTAGATCAAAACTTGACTACGGCTCGATTGTCTATGGATCGGCTCGCAGCTCCTATCTACAGATGCTTGACCCTATCCAGAATCAGGGACTGCGTCTGGCACTTGGAGCTTTTCGAACAACACCTGTGAAGAGTCTCCATGTGGAAGCTAATGAGCCATCTCTAGACGATCGACGAAAGAAATTATCCTTACAGTATGCTGCCCAACTGAAATCCAATCCCAAAAACCCCGCATTCGATCTTGTATTTAATCCACAACACCAGGACATATTCAGACAAAATCAAAAGCTCATACCAACATTTGGCATCAGAATTTCAAAGTTTTTGCAGGAACTAAATATAAATTTCGACGCCATTGACGAGTACACCATATCGGATGTACCACCATGGCTCATTCAAACACATGATATCAATTTATCTTTGCATGAGAGGGCAAAGTCCAGTGCATTACCCGAAGAACATAAATCCTCCTTTCGGGAGTGCATCAGAGCTTTCCCTGATCATGTTAAGATCTACACTGACGGCTCAAAAGATGGTGATAAAGTTGCGGCAGCATGCTGTACATCTAATCACTGTTCCTCTATCCGACTTCCAGATGTTGCATCCATGTTCTCTGCGGAAGCTTGTGCTATCGGTCTGGCTCTTGACCTCATCGAAGAACACCGCATTGAAAAGGCAATCATCTGTTCAGACTCTCTTTCGGTTCTTCAGGCTTTGAAATCAAGAAACCCTAGAAATACTCTAATTCAAAATCTTTTAATCCGAACCTTTCGATTATCTTCTAAAACTCAAATTACTTATCTCTGGATTCCCAGTCATGTGGGTATAAAGGGGAATGAACAGGCTGATGAAGCAGCTAAGACTGCTCTTCGCCTAGCACAAACAGATTTGAAACTACCATACACCGACATCAAACCTTCAATTCAGTCAGCCATCAAACACCACATGGCAACAAAGGTGGTCTACCGAAACAAACAATAAACTGTTTAAAAATTCAACCTACACTTAATCCTAAACTGTCCAATCGGAGAGACCGCAGAGAGGAAGTTGTTCTCTCTCGGCTCCGAACTGGACACACATATTTTACACATTCCTATCTATTGAGAGGGGAGGATCCTCCTACATGCCATGCATGTGATTCTCCTCTCACAGTGGAGCATATTTTAGTGCACTGTATTGATTTTAAGCACATACGAGATAAGCACTACGATGTCTCCGACATGTACACTTTGTTTCATGCCGTGAGACATAATCGTATTTTTAATTATCTCAAAGAAATCGGTATTTTAGATAAAGTATGAACGTTTTTCTTATCATTTCATCGTTTCATCAACTTTTTGCATGAGTTTTCTCGTGTGTTTTAGCCGAAACTTTTATCCCATGCAAACCTTTTTTGTCAAATGAACGTTTACAATCTGTGTTTTAATCTTTGCTTGCCTTTTCTTACCCTGACCTTTTGTCCTGATGTTGGTGCCTGACTTGTAGTTGGGCCCTAAATGACCTTAGTTGTCGATGGGCCGTAAAACTCAAACAAACAAACAAACAAAACAAACTGACGAAAATGGCTTTAGATTTTCAAGATCAAAAACTGTCTGTATGCACTTCTGTCAAAAACGAAAACCACACAATGATCCTGACCTCACACTCAATGGAATTAAAATTCCAGTAGTTGAACAAACTAAATTTCTTGGACTAATATTTGATTCGAAACTGTCCTTTGTTCCACATATCAAACATCTGAAGGATAAGTGCTCGAAGGCGCTGAACATTCTACGAGTTCTTTCCCATTCTGATTGGGGTGCAGACCGTGAAATG
Organism: Argopecten irradians; assembly: GCF_041381155.1. Lineage (NCBI taxonomy): Eukaryota > Metazoa > Mollusca > Bivalvia > Pectinida > Pectinidae > Argopecten > Argopecten irradians. The sequence continues at coordinate 14,972 of NW_027188513.1, read as the reverse complement.
CTTCTACGTATCTATCGGGCACTTATAAGATCAAAACTTGACTAAGGCTCTATTGTCTATGGATCGGCTCGCAGCTCCTATCTACAGATGCTTGACCCTATACAGAATCAGGGACTGCGTCTCGCACTTGGAGCTTTTCGTAGATGGAATATATACCTGTGAAGAGTCTCCATGTGGAAGCTAATGAGCCATCTCTAGACGATCGACGAAAGAAATTATCCTTACAGTATGCTGCTCAACTGAAATCCAACCCCAAAAATCCTGAATTTAACCTTTTATTCAATCCACAACATCAAGAAATATTTACACAAAATCAAAAGCTCATACCAACATTTGGCATCAGAATTTCAAAATTGTTGCTGGAACTTAATATAACTTTCGACACCATTGACGAGTACACCGTATCGGATGTACCACCATGGCTCATTCAAACACCTGATATCAATTTATTTCTACATGAGAGGGCAAAATCCAGTGCATTACCCGAAGAACACAAATCCTCCTTTCGGGAGTGCATTAGGGCTTTCCCTGACCATGTTCAGATCTACACTGACGGCTCAAAAGATGGTGATAATGTTGCGGCAGCATGCTGTACATCTAATCACTGCTCCTCTATCCGACTCCCGGATATTGCCTCCATTTTCTCTGCGGAAGCATGTGCTATCGGTCTGGCGCTTGACCATATCGAAGAACACCGCATTGAAAAGGCAGTCATCTGTTCAGACTCTCTTTCGGTTCTTCAGGCTTTGAAATCAAGAAGCCCTAGAAATACTCTAATCCAAAATCTTTTAATCCGAACATTTCGATTATCTTCTAAAACTCAAATTACTTATCTCTGGATTCCCAGTCATGTGGGTATAAAGGGGAATGAACAGGCTGATAAAGCAGCTAAGACTGCTCTTCGCCTAGCACAAACAGATTTGAAACTACCATATACCGACATCAAACCTTCAATTCAGTCAGCCATCAAACACCATTGGCAACAAAGGTGGTCTACCGAAACAAACAATAAACTGTTTAAAATTCAACCTACACTTAATCCTAAACTGTCCAGTCGGAGAGACCGCAGAGAGGAAGTTGTTCTCTCTCGGCTCCGAACTGGACACTCATATTTTACACATTCCTATCTATTGAGAGGGGAGGATCCTCCTACATGCCATGCATGTGATTCTCTTCTCACAGTGGAGCATATTTTATTGCATTGTATTGATTTTAAACACATACGAGATAAATACTACGATGTCTCCGACATGTACACTTTGTTTCATGCCGTGAGACATAATCGTATTTTTAATTATCTCAAAGAGATCGGTATTTTAAGCAAAATATGAACGTTTTCTCATCATACATCGTATCAACTCAACATTTCATCGTTTCATCAACATTGTGCATGAGCTTTCTCATGTGTTTTAGCCAAATTTATTTTATCCATGCAAACCTTTTTTTTTATCAAATTAACGTTTACAATCTGTGTTTTAGTCCTTACTTGCTTTTTTTCTTACCCTGAACTTTTATCCTGATATTAATGCATGACTTGTAGTTTGGCCCTAAATGACCTTAGTTGTCGATGGGCCGTAAAACTCAAACAAACAAACAAACCCTTGAGAAATCAAAGGACATCAGAATTTCAAAGTTTTTGCAGGAACTAAATATAAATTTTCGACGCCATATTGACGAGTACAATAATATCGGATGTACCAACCATGGCTCATTCAAAACACCTGATATCAAATTTATCTTTGCATGAGAGGGCAAAGTCCAGTGACATACCCGAAGAACATAAATCCTCCGACTTCGGGAGATGCATCAGAGCTTTCCGCTGATCATGTTAAGATCTACACTACACTACGGCTCAAAAGATGGTGATAAAAGTTGCCGGCAGCATGCTGTTACATCTAATCACTGATTCCTCTATCCGATATCCGACTTCCAGATGTTTGCACTCCATTTTCTCTCATGCGGAAGCTTGTGGCTATCGGTCTGGCTCTTGAACCAACATCGAAGAACACCGCATTGAAAAGGCAATCATCCTGTTGGCAACTCTCTTTCCTCTTTCGGTTCTTCAGGCTTTGAAATCAAGATGTCCTAGAAATACTCTAATCCAAAATCTTTTAATCCGAACATTTCGATTATCTTCTAAAACTCAAATTACTTATCTCTGGATTCCCAGTCATGTGGGTATTAAGGGGAATGAACAGGCTGATAAAGCATCTAAGACTGCTCTTTCTTCGCCTAGCACAAACAGATTTGAAACTACCATATACCGACATCAAACCTTCAATTCAGTCAGCCATCAAACATCATTGGCAACAAAGGTGGTCTACCGAAACAAACAATAAACTGTTTAAAATTCAACCTACACTTAATCCTAAACTGTCCAGTCGGAGAGACCGCAGAGAGGAAGTTGTTCTCTCTCGCTCCGAACTGGACACACATATTTTACACATTCCTATCTATTGAGAGGGGAGGATCTCCCACATGCCATGCATGTGATTCTCCTCTCACAGTGGAGCATATTTTAGTGCACTGTATTGATTTTAAGCACATACGAGATAAGCACTACGATGTCTCCGACATGTGCACTTTGTTTCATGCCGTGAGAAATAATCGTATTTTTAATGATTTCAAAGAAATCGGTATTTTAGATAAAATATGAACGTTTTTCTCTCATCATATCATCGTATCAACTCAACATTTCATCGTTTCATCAACATTTTGCATGAGTTTTCTCGTGTGTTTTAGCCAAAACTATTTTATCACATGCAAACCTTTTTTTATCAAATAAACGTTTACAATCTGTGTTTTTATCCTTACTCCTTTTCTTACCCTGACCTTTTATCCTGATATTAATGCCTGACTTGTAGTTTGGCCCTAAATGACCCTAGTTGTCGATGGGCCGTAAAACTCAAACAAACAAACAAACAAAAAGCGTATCTATCGGGCACTTATTAGATCAAAACTTGACTACGGCTCTATTGTCTATGGATCGGCTCGCAGCTCCTATCTACAGATGCTTGACCCTATCCAGAATCAGGGACTGCGTCTGGCACTTGGAGCTTTTCGAACAACACCTGTGAAGAGTCTCCATGTGGAAGCTAATGAGCCATCTCTAGACGATCGACGAAAGAAATTATCCTTACAGTATGCTGCCCAACTGAAATCCAATCCCAAAAACCCCGCATTCGATCTTGTATTTAATCCACAACACCAGGACATATTCAGACAAAATCAAAAGCTCATACCAACATTTGGCATCAGAATTTCAAAGTTTTTGCAGGAACTAAATATAAATTTCGACGCCATTGACGAGTACACCATATCGGATGTACCACCATGGCTCATTCAAACACCTGATATCAATTTATCTTTGCATGAGAGGGCAAAGTCCAGTGCATTACCCGAAGAACATAAATCCTCCTTTCGGGAGTGCATCAGAGCTTTCCCTGATCATGTTAAGATCTACACTGACGGCTCAAAAGATGGTGATAAAGTTGCGGCAGCATGCTGTACATCTAATCACTGTTCCTCTATCCGACTTCCAGATGTTGCCTCCATTTTCTCTGCGGAAGCTTGTGCTATCGGTCTGGCGCTTGACCAAATCGAAGAACACCGCATTGAAAAGGCAATCATCTGTTCAGACTCTCTTTCGGTTCTTCAGGCTTTGAAATCAAGATGTCCTAGAAATACTCTAATCCAAAATCTTTTAATCCGAACATTTCGATTATCTTCTAAAACTCAAATTACTTATCTCTGGATTCCCAGTCATGTGGGTATAAAGGGGAATGAACAGGCTGATAAAGCAGCTAAGACTGCTCTTCGCCTAGCACAAACTGGACACACATATTTTACACATTCCTATCTATTGAGAGGGGAGGATCCTCCTACATGTCATGCATGTGATTTTCCTCTCACAGTGGAGCATATTTTATTGCATTGTATTGATTTTGAACACATACGAGATAAATACTACGATGTCTCCGACATGTACACTTTGTTTCATGCCGTGAGACATAATCGTATTTTTGGCGAGGGTCACCTCGCCATTGTGATCGTGGTTGCAAAATTCTCTTACAGTCAATTTCCTCAATATGATTGGCTAAGAACTTGCTCGCAGATACTAGCGCTCCTAGCGGCAGTGTATTCAACAACTTTGATTTTACCGGGAATTTTAAATAGCAAATTTTGAATATGAAAGTTACTTAAATAAGCGTATCTGTAATGTTGAAATAGGAATAGTAGATTACTGCTTTCATATCCTTACCATATACATCATCCAAATAAGGTTGGAAAATTTTCACTTGAATTGTGTACAATGTATCTAGACTTTTCGTCCCGAAAATGTTGTTTTCAATACATGAAGACGTTTCGTCCCAAAAATGCTTCGCTTCGCCCCACGCGTTTAGTCCCTACTAGTGACAATTATCCCGCAACGGAAAAAATGAAATCTATATTTCACCTGAAACATTAAAATTGTTACAATAATGATTTTTGCACTTTGAATCATATTAGTTCGGGAGCAAATTTATTTCAGGACGATATGGAGATTTGTTTATCACGGCTGCGTTATGCCACATGTACATCCACAATGGAAGAAAGACAACTCTAACAAAATTTTGGACAAACTTGGACTACTGATAAAATAGCACGTGACAGACGGTGAACATTTTGTAAATGTCCAAGGTGGCGTAATCTTTAAACTAACGGCAGTTATTAATAAGGTATGAATATTTACCACATCCATTATTACCGATAATTGTATAAGCACATGTATAAATATCAGATTATATCTATATACTAAAGCACGATCAGAGATTACCACTAAACCATACTTTTAAAACATTTTAGTTATTTTCAGCACAGGAGCTTGACGTTCTGATCATATACATACAGCATATTCATTAAACTAGGTAATACGAATTATAAATTTTTGGCCGAATGACATAAATCATATATGGAATATTCAAATAACTCGAAGTGATATTTTTTGGACTACTAGATCGACGAAAATGCCGATTTCTTCTTCATAATTCTTCCGTAAAACGGCACTTAAAAAGCTGTTTCAATCTGTAACAAATGTAGAGAAAACTGTTAATTGTTTAGCAATTATCCTGAGTTATATTTTACCAACAAGCATCAGACATATTCCCGACTCTCACTTGCATTGTGTGATCACTCGAGCGGAACTAATCTCTACCACCTGGCACAGTCATACAAATGCAATCGCACAAAAGCCCACATCACTGTTTTTAGTGCGATTACATCTTAGGGTGTGAACAATGTTAGTTTTTTTTTAACTTTTTACTCAACAAAATAGACTTTACACTTTTCATGATCAGCACCATGATTTTCTGTATAACTTATTAATTTACCACTGTACCCATGCATACGTGTGTATTTATACTTCTTTGTGCACATTATATAACAACTGCTATAGACTGTATATTACAATCAATTATATGATATTAGCCTTTTCAGTAATTACTCTGTTAATACATTTATTGTTTCCTTATGTTTTACAGAATGTCAGCATGCATGTATCATTTCAACTGGAAACAGTCTAGGAGAAGAATTGTGTGAACAAAAAGAAGTAATTTTCAACTGTGGAAGCTTAATATTGTAATGATTTTCAATCGGAAAATAATTACTATCATCATCTTCAAATTCCTTATTGTGAATTTAACTGTAATATGATTTAAGCATATACCTGATATTTGTTTATATTCTATGACATGTACATGCTTGAAATGAAATGAATAAATAAAAGATTATTTAAATTTAAAACACAATGTGACATTAGCTGTTTATATTTTTTGTCAAAAATGTATTAAGCTTATCGTTCATAACACACTAATCATCACCTTCGAGAAAATTTAATGAAAATCAATTAAACATTATTTGTATAACACAGGTCGTCTTATGTTTTCCCCGCCTTGACTATCAATGTTCCCTGATCACTCTGAAAGTATTGATTTTACCTTTTTTTTCGATCACCACATGAACTGCCTTTAAATCAATCACACCAATGAGACATACATATTTACCTACATGCACAGTATGGTACCATATGTAACAGGAGAGAGGAGAAAATGTAGCGGCAAGACCGGGATTCGATCCCGGGACTCTCAAAACACTAGCTGAGTGCTCTACCGACTGAACTACCTGGTCATCGATAATCGACCCAGTCCAGTCCCGCTACACTCCCCCTCCTTTTTTACCCCACCATCACCAGATGGTGGGCTATTCAAATCGCCTTTCGTCCGTGGTCCGTCCTTCCGTCCCTCCGTTAACAATTATTGTTACCGCTATTTCTCAGAAAGTACTGAAGGGATCTTTCTCAAATTTCACATGTAGGTTCCCCTGGGGCCCTAGTTGTGCATATTGCATTTTGGGACTGATCGGTCAACGAAATGGCCGACCGGCGGCCATCTTGGATTTTGATAGTTAAAGTTTGTTACCGCTATTTCTCAGAAAGTACTGAAGGGATCTGTCTCAAATTTCATGTGTAGGTTCCACTAGGGCCCTAGTTTTGCATTTTGCATTTCGTAACTGATTGGTCAACAAGATGGCCGACCTGCCGCCATGTTGGATTTTGATAGTTATCGCTATTTGTCAGAAATTACTGAAGGGATATCTCTCAAATTCCATGCATAGGTTTCCCTTGGGCCCTAGATGTGCATAGTACCTTTGGGACTGATCGGTCAACAAGATGGCCAGCCGGCCTCTATCTTGGATTTCACCACTGTTTCTCAGAAAGTAATGAAGCGATTTGTCTTAAATTTCGTATGTAGTATGTTTGAAAAAGTTTGAAAAGCAGGGAAAAGATCCCTCTTTCCATTGTCAGACATAGATCATTCTTTGGTGGGCGCCAAGATCCTTCTGGGATCTCTTGTTGAATACATACGAGACCCTTTCAAACACCACAACCGTTGGTTATTTAGTTGGTCGGCAATTCTGTAACAGGAGAGAAGAAAATGTAGCTCTTCCGACTGAGCTACCTGATCACCGATAATCAACCCAGTCTGATCCCGCTACAAATATTTATCTGGTTATTTTATCTCCCTTCCTATTTTCAATCTACCTTTATGACTTAGAATCTTACCTGGTGGAAAAAAATATTTTGTCTTACAAATCTTGACAAATTATGCACACTGTGATTGTTGCAAGCTAAACTACGTATCCGCTAGCTGATTGCTGTTGATTGTTAATGATCTCAAACACACTAATTACTTATTGTGCCAAGTTAAGTAAATATATTTTACTCTTTTCAAATATTCCTGATTACTATTCATGTGTAATATCTCAAAACATTGACATGTGCACGGAGTACGGCGGACCAGACCGCCGATGTTTTGGACATCTGCTAGATATTTAAGTTTCAGGTTACGGCGGCCAATAAAAGAAAACAAACACAATGCGGTTTTCATATGTTATTTCTTCTAAATACAACACTTTTTGTGCAAGTTGTCAATCATTTATCGGGAATATTTTGCATTGAAATTGTCACCTTCATACATCGGTTTTGGGACTCCCTGGACATTGTTTTCCCCATTTTGTTGATGCGCAAAATATACCGATAGTAGATTTTTTAAGCATTTTCAGCCCTAAAAATTACCTGCGCAAAATTATACCAGTTTTTACGGTATATGATATTGGAATGTATCCCAAACTTTTTATCATATTATTTGCCAATAACACTGTTATGATATCAGAAATATCTGATGGTCTACAACAAGTGTTACATGAATTTTAACAATATTGCATAACATGGAAATTAGAACTTAATATCAGAAAGATAAAAATTGTGATCTTCTCAAGACGTAAATCGGTACAACAACACCAGTTGATGTTATGGAATACAGAATTAGATTTATAAGAATTGTTTACATATCTAGGTACAGAAAATAATGTTAATGGTAGCGTTTTTAAAGAAAGGGAAAAAACCTGCTGAACAAACAATTAAATCGGTGTTTGCTGTTTATAAGAAATAAAGGAATGTATCTCTTCCTGTTCATCTTAAACTGAAAATATTTGATTCACTTGTAATGACAGTTTTATTATACTCATCAGAGGTATGGGGATTTGAAAATAAAAAATGTTGTAGAAAAATTCATTTGTGATTTTGTAAAACGATCCTGAAGTTAAGAAAGTGTACAACCAATTTCATGGTCTATGGTGACCTAACAAGTTATCCGGTTTGAATTGAAGTTCGGATACAATGTATATCGATCAGCTTGCTGTTTTACAAAAGAATAATTACAAAACTTGTTAAAAGTATACCAATTGACCAATTTATCCAAAAATCACATGGTGATATTGATAAGTCTTCTAGAGGACAGACATATTCTATATTTAAGACATTTTGGCATAGAAAAGTATGCCATTTGTCTTTCTCTGCTGCAAAACAATACTTGTTAACTGATACTGTGGTCCCAGGAACTTGATGACAATAGTCATTAAGAATGGATATTTTCATTAACATCAAATTAACAAGGAAAATGCTAAAGGTGTCATAAAATCATTTGACATATAACATCATAGGAAATATTAGAATGAGCTTCCAAGATTTTAGTATGTCTCTTATTTTACACCTTGGTGTCCAAGGAATCCTCAAAAGTCCAAAATGGAAGGAACACCAGCCAAATTTATTTCTTATTGTACAAAACTACAGTTTTATTGACCTTAGAAATATATTCCTCCTAATATCGAGACCGCGCCATTTAGTACTTTCAGTACTTTGATTAATTATCTCAAAGAAATCGGAATTTAAGATAAAATATGAACGTTTTTCTCATCATATCATATCATCGTATCAACTCAACATATCGTTTCATCAACTTTTTGCATGAGTTTTCTCGTGTGTTAGCCAAAACTATTTTATCCCATGCAAACCTTTTTTTTATCAAATAAACGTTTACAATCTGTGTTTTAATCCTTACTTGCCTTTTTCTTACCCTGACCTTTTATCCTGATATTAATGCCTGACTTGTAGTTTGGCCCTAAATGACCTTAGTTGTCGATGGGCCGTAAAACTCAAAAAAAAAAAAAAAAAAAAAAAAAAAATCTTACTAACCACCTCAGGGCTTCAATCTGGCCAGGGATGTTGGAACCGACGTCGACGAACACGGCAGGCAGATGCTTGGATACTGTATGTCGCTTGATCCGTCTATATCGCGACTGGCATCCGGACAAGGGACAATACAATAGCGCAGTCTTGGCCTGCTGGTCCGATGCTGACGTGGCTGCTGGCGGCCGGACTGGGCTGATTGGTCTCCGTACTTTCGGAGGTGGCTGGTCCTCGGGTGCTCTGGGTGCAGTCGCTGTTCTTAGCTTCCGCAACGTCCACACCACTCTGGTGGTGCAGATGACAGGGCGACACTGACGACATGAACTCCATGGGCTCCTCTAGATGTGTGGGGACATCTACTGTGAGGTCCAGGTCGTCATCAGCGCCACCGGTCTCATCTGGCTTGTGGCTACCGTCCATGGCGTCAGCCCGAACAACCGACAACGACGGGTCTGTTTGGAGACGGACGTCCTTACACATTCCTGTTGCCGGGGTTCAGGTTGACGTTACCTTTTGGCGTTTGGGGCGTGACAAGCGGCTTCCATCTGTTGAGGGCAGGTGCTGGTCGATCCATTCGGGAAAATAGCACCGTCAGTTCAGCCTCATTTCACGGATCCACCTCTTGCCCCGTTGTTGATTCGCCAGGGTAGACTGTAGCCCCAGACCTTCCTCCTTCTCACTGACGGCTAGAGTCAAGATGGCTGTGTAAAAAAACGCCATTGACTCCAGCAACGTCCCGTCCTTGCTCATTCTCCAGATACATTGGAGACTGGTTTCATCTGTGGTCCGGAGGGCGGCGATAGTCTTCCTTGGAGCGGGCTGAGATGCTTGCTGCCTGAGCGTTTCGGCTTGGAGGCAACCTTCCAACCGCGCTTTCTTGGACTGTCCGACATCATCCTGCATGTAGAAAGTAGCACCGGTTACTACTATGAAAAACACTCAGGACACAGGTGCACATCGATAAGCATTGCCTGTTCCTTGGTTACATTTACGCAGGACCATGATACCATTCTCTGCACTCTTCGCACTGTATCATGAGCTCGCCGACAACGGGGCCACGATAAACGCAATACAAACTTTCGTTCGTGGTCATGGACAGCGGTTGACCCCTAGTGTTGTTTTGGCTGCGTAACTGACGCTGTTTCTGTAACCAAGCTGGTAAATCACTGTCTCTGCTAGGCTTGATGCGATCGTGATTGATTGTGACCAGTGTCATCCAATCTGATTAAAATACAGATCCTTATCATCACTACGTTGGATAAGAGGATCTGAGAACATCCCATTAGGGGTCACGTCAAGATGACCTTTTGAAATGGCCAATCAAATTGGCACTGCCAGAATCTTGACTGGGGTCGAAATAGATGCGGCTCCCTGGGCAGGTAGGGTCGCGTAAGAACTACTGTAGCCTGCTGCCGGGCCTTCATTGGCATGATTTGTAAAATAGTGCCAGACATAAAATTTAGGGGGATTTTATCTTTGTATCTCTTCTTTCCTAACTAGACTTTATTCTTCTGCTTATTATGCTTCCGCTTAATGGCTCACCGCCGCTCTTACACTTTACTCGAGGCCTTAGAGAATTAGACTTTTGCATGTTTGCTATAACCGGATGTGGCCCTCTCTATCACTAGTGACAGATTAGTTCGCAACATTTTATAACGTCTGAGCATGTAGCATGTAAACCAGCATTAGAGGAATATACAAATTTAATCATGCTGTTAATGGCCACACTTTCCTTTAGAGTGTTACCAGTTACCCGTGTATACGATGATTACTTACCACCAAAGTTTCGATTAGATACCATAGTGATTTTCTTTGGCGATCGATCACGTTTAGATATCTGCCAAATGTAATCTCTTCAGGAGTTGTCTGTCGCTATTGTAAGTTTATTTGAATATTAAAATTATATGTATGTTGTTCATCCATAGCTATGTAAGTTGTGGTTGAGATTAAAAATATAGTCATTTATGGCCATATATTCCTTTTCAGATAAGTCTAACTGACGGAAAAGCCAGCTTTGGGAGGAATTTTCGAGAAAAGCAGCCCTACATCAACATCATAAGGTCCTGAGGTCTATACGGAGACCGAAGCTGTTCAATTTTTTCGAGCAAAACTACTGAAGAGGGGTGAGAAATGGATGCCTATCAAAAAGCCTGGCCGGACATCTATCCCAGGCGCCATAGGAGATCTGAAGAATGTGTGGGGACCTCAAAATGAATTTCGTGAATGGCAAAAGGGCAAAAGTTCCACTATACAAGAAGACACAACATGAATATACCGCAGTCTCCCAGGACACGCACCTCCCACAACATACACACAACACACCGCATACATGGGAGGCCGTCCTTACATGACCATAGCTGTTAATAGGACGTTAATTAATCAAACAAACAAACAAACTTTTGAGGCATCCATTGATATTTGAATTGAAAGATGATAACGCTTATTTAAAGGACAACATTACATACAGTGTTGTGCGTCCAAATTCTGAACCTTAAGAGGACATCAATTTTAACAATTGGTACAGTGCTAATTTGTCCTATATGGAGAAAGATGCGTATTCTTCATTGCACACACCTAAGCTAAAACGGAGACCTAAGTCTATCGAGGTGTTTGAGGCTAAATCTCCGGTCATTTCACCTCGATCTCCTATAAAGCAGTTGCCATCAGCAAGTCATCGAATTGGACCAACCACAATGACGGCCAACGAGTATAAGGCCGTCGTGTTTATCAAGGGCATCACACAGTTTGTTTGTTTGTTTAATTAACGTCCTATTATATTTAACAGCTTTGGCCATGTAAGGAAAGCCTTCCATGTATGCAGTGTGTTTTGTGATTTTAAACATATTTTTATTGTCGTAAATTATTGACAACAGGGATTGGACACAAGTTTTGCCAACTTAGTAACGTCCTCTCCCGAACACATAATATGAATATATACATAATGGACAGCAATGAAGACAATACATATACATAATATGAATCAAAATTTTCTATTTTAAGAATGAAGGAGAAAAGGGAAATATAGAGGAGTATAGGAGAGGAGAATAGTTATTTATTAAGTTATAATTATTTGTAAAAGTGATAATTGTATACATAGTTATCTGACTGGCTGGGAAACACCGATCGGTTACTTCCTTAAAAATGTTGTCCATTATACACATTCCATAGGAAACATTGCACTGAAGATCCACTCGAAGCCATTCCTTTCCTTGAGAATCTTTCAACTACACCAGCCAGCAGATAAACTAATTTATACTGTTGACATATGTATAACATGTAATCTATCAATCAACTAAGATACGGGGTAGATATAGGAAATGGGGTAGGATGCTCATAATGTCAAAACCTGCCAGTACTATCAATATAAATTTGGACTGCCTTTGCAATATTAAGGTTAGCATCATTTTCTAAAGCTGCATCTCCTCTTAGTAATGTATCTAATGTGATGTCACCGGGGTACCAATGAAGATCGTTTAATAATGTCTGTCGTATAATGTGATATTTTGGGCATGTAAGGAAAAAGAGATAAGAGTCTTCGCACGTGAATCCACACTCACATCGTGCTGAAGGCAAAAGATTGGATCTGAAAAGATCGTAATTTAAAGTACTTGCTCTATTTCTCAATCTACAGTGGAGAATATTAAGCCGTCTAGTACCAAAATTTAGAAAACACAAATCGGTTTCAGGAAGGAAAGATTTACTTAAAGTTGATTTGAAGGTACTTAAAGTTGGAGAATTTCTAATAGATATATCTAAATTATTCAAAAGAGAAGAAGTTGAAGGAAAGAAGGAGTTTAATGTGCGTTGGAGTCTATAACGATGTTGCCTCACGTCCTGGGAATTTCTTAAGTCATAGTTTGTCAGGACACCGATGTTTTCTGGTAATATATTACATAAATATGAGGGAGCTATGTTGTGTTTAATATTATAAAACAGGGTTAATTTTTCTTATCTCTCTCCGTTTGGATTATGGAAAGCCATCCAATTTCTTTATAAATAAACTCTGTTTTGGTATATATTGGTAGTCCTGTAATAATACGGGCGGCATCAAGTTGTAAATTTTTCAAGATTATTAGAATTTGTGACACCACAATTATCCCAAACGTCACATGCATATTCTAAAATAGGTCTTATATATGTTAGATACATTTTTTCTAAAAATTTTCTGCTTAGTAGAAATTTCAATTTACGAAGTGTTGCTATATATTTCGAAACCTTCTTAATAATTTCATCTATGTGTTCAGACCATTTAGCATCGCTACTTAAAATTACTCCTAAGTGTTTGTGTTTGTGTGTGATTTCGATTACTGTATTGTTGAATGTAAAAAGTGGCTGGTAAGGGAGATTTGAAAGAGATACTAATGTAATTTCTGTCTTTTTGGGGTTGAAGGATATAAGCCAGTCATTTGACCATTTTTCTAATGTTTTAAAATCGGTATTTACAACACGTGTAATATCTTCTAAATGTTTTGAAGAATATGATAACGAGGTGTCGTCTGCAAAGAGACGACATAGTGAAATTAGTTCGTTTGAAATATCAGTTATATCAATAAGAAAAAATAGAGGACCTAAGACAGAACCCTGTGGTACACCAGCATTTGTATTTTTCAAAGAAGAATTTGATGTATTTATAAAAACAGACTGTTTTCTACACGACAAATAATTAGCTATCCAGGTAGGTAAGTTTCCATTTATTCCATATTGTTGAAGTTTGTATAAGAGGCCTTTTTGCCAAACTCTTTCAAAGGCTTGTGTTCATGATTTTCTAAAGACAGCAACATGGAATGATATAATTCTATTAGCTGATGTGTGCAAGAGTGTTTTGGTAGAAATCCTGATTGTAACTTGTAAGTAATATTATTTTGGTTGAAAAAATTTTGTATACTAAACGCTCAAAGATTTTTCCAATACAACTTAGTAATGAAATTGGTCTGTAATTAGATACAATGTGTTTATCACCACCCTTGAATATAGTTATGATATAAAATATATGTATGTTGTTCATTAGCATGTAGTGTGTCTGCCCTGCAGGTAGGGCGTTAGAATTGTACCTGCTGCCCCTATTGCATGATCGTAAAAGGCGACTAAATTTAGGATCTTATCTTTTCTATTCTTCCTAACTGACTTTATCCTTCCTAATGCCTCCCTTGGCACCGCCTCACTTTTGGCCTTGAGTTGAGCGTTCGCCCCTGTGAGGAAGGCTCTGGGTTCTGTCCCCTGGCCGAGACACACCAAAGTCTATAAAAGAGGTAGTTTCTGCCCCTGCTTAGCGCTCAGGAAAAAGGGAGTGGGACGGCTGGTTCGCCCGTTGTCAGTATAATGTGACCGGGTGGGGTGTGTTGCTTGGTGTCTTCGGCAGCATGCTCCAGTGATATAGCACTATAAAAAGGGCAACAGTTCCACTATACAAGAAGACACAACATGAATATACCGCAGTCTCCCAGGACACGCACCTCGCACAACATACACACAACACACCGCATACATGGGAGGCCGTTCTTACATGACCACAGCTGTTAATAGGACGTTAATTAATCAAACAAACAAACAAACAAACTTTTGAGGCATCCATTGATATTTGAGTTGAAAGATGATAACGCTTATTTAAAGGACAACATTACATACAGTGTTGTGCGTCCAAATTCTGAACCTTAAGAGGACATCAATTTTAACGACGGGTCTGTTTGGAGACGGACGTCCTTACACATTCCTGTTGCCGGGGATCAGGTTGACGTTACCTCTTGGCGTTTGGGGCGTGACAAGCGGCTTCCATCTGTTAAGGGCAGGTGCTGGTCGATCCAGTGGTCGGGAAAATCGCATCGTCAGTTCAGCCTCATTCAGGTAGGGCGTTAGAATTGTACCTGCTGCCCCTATTGCATGATCGTAAAAGGCGACTAAATTTAGGATC
>NW_027188512.1:0-20559 GCF_041381155.1 Argopecten irradians | reverse complement strand
GATCTGACTTAGCTTGACTTTTGAGATCTGACAAAGTTTGACTTTTGAGATCTGACCCCGCTTGACTTGAGATCTGACCAACTTTGACTTTTGAGATCTGACCAAGCTATACTTTTAAGGTTTTAAGTAATATGTACATCTGTATACACGATAACAGGTGGATGGCCAGTCATGATCAGCTGTCAGTACAAACATACCCAACTCCATCTAATACCTGGAGTTAACAGGAAGTTGGAGGGATACAGCCTGCTGTTTCTCCAATTACAGCCCTCACAACAGATTTAATGGTCATTCACATCTACTGGGTATGAAGTACTACCAAGTTTAAAATAGATCTACTATAGTCATTCATATCTAATGGGTAGTAAAACCAACCCTAAAGCAGCTAGCTATATAGAGGTTACACAATGAGTGGTTGTTGAATATTGAATTTATTCCACACGAGTAAGTTATTTTTTAAAAGTTACAAAAGACACGAGCTTTAGCAATTTTAAATTCAATATTCAACAACCAGGAGTAGTGTGACCTGTTTCTACCACAATAATATTTGGTTTTAGCGATAGAAATACAGCAGGATACCATAACGTGTATTTACCGAAATATGCAAATAAGGTGTAGTAATATTTTCATCAGCAAAAAGACTCTAATTAATATTCAAAAGTCATAGTTTGATAAAGAATCCGTCGATATCAAATTCTTTTAATTGGGAACATCTTTAGGGTCAAATAACACTCATTTAACATCTTATTGAGTTCAAATCTTCAAAATTGCTTCCAAAAAATAAATCTCAATGTCGGACTACATGTATACATGTAAAAGCATTCGCACGACACGGCATCGTCTATATCCCGCCCTATAATCATCAAGCCATTTTCGCCAAGATCAAGTTCGTTTCATACACGTTAAAACTACGAAACTCATCAGTAAAATTTCTTGTCTGGCAAGATGTATTATTAGTACTAAAGGTCAATTTTACATGTATGAAAACGTCACGTATTTTGACACAATGACCACGGCGCATACGACAGCAGTTTTGGACGTCAAGCGGCCATCACAACATAGAATGACGTCATTTGATTATTGATGACGTTGACAATGATGACGTGACACTGGGAAAGAAGTAGTTTGGTCAAAATTCACCGTGTCAGCCAATCAGAATGCGTACAGAGTTTATACCACGTGTGGTATAAACAAATTGTTAATCAACAGCTGCAGTGTTTATTCATTATCCTGAGAGTTGAATAACACCGCCTATTGTGGTAGAAATATATTTATACATATGTATTAACATATCTATAATGGTACAGTAACTCGTAGTACTATCTATCTGTGCCCTATTGTCTAGGTACTATATATATACAGCACTACTATATATATGGCCATTGACATTGTCACAATTATACTATACTAGCTGAGACCCACTAAACAGAATCTACTGGTCCAACTCTATTATAAAGCTCAAAATGAGTCAATTTGAATATCATGTGGCACTAAAATATGATCAAACACTATGGCTGCCAGGCCCAGAAGTCTTAAAATGTACATGTTTAAACTATTTTCTAATTATTGGTCTGTTATTTAGTTACTTTCTACCGTGAACCTCTTTAAGCTTTGACATCAATATCAGGTACACAAACTTTCAAAAAGAAAATTTTACTGGCAAATTGACACATTTTACTTTCAGAGTTTAATTTGATAAAATGTAAACATTTCAAAAGTCAATCAATATAGCAATAAATCAAGCTATATGATATAGCGTGTGTTTTGATGTGATCAGAGAACTGACTACTGACAGCTGTGATACATAAGTTCAATTAAGGCAGGCAAAATGTCTGGATTTGATTTGATATCCATTATTTTCAGAGAAAAATATTTCAGTCGCCATGGAGGCTCCACAACAATCAAAATAGATGGAACTTTGAGTCCTAGCCGGTCATTGATTTTGTTCACTGACTTTCTGAGTTTTATACTATCATTCCTGAGAAACATGGATTTTGATTGGCATATTGGGGATTGGTGTCTACCTTTGTTACGATTGCCATGATTGGCTTACTCCACAAATACTGCTTTTGATTGGGTGACTTATAAATATCTGTGGTACATACCCTGGTATTATTGCGTTCAGCTTTTAATTCAGAAACCTCCTCTTCTCTCTCTAGTAATTGGTCTCGCATAGCATTCACCTCCTTTGCCAGTGATGCATACTCTTGCTGCAAACGAAACATAAACTGTGTAAATAGATATCATATTTTATATGAATATCACAATGATACATGCATATTATGGAAAAGTGCCCACAACTTTAATGTATTTATAGGCATTTGCAATTTTAAGAATAGTACTAGTATTATTTCAGACAAAAGTAATAAATAGAGGTTCCCCTACAAGTGAATTGTTTAATTTGTTTATCATGTATCAAACAAAATTTATATTTACCAGTAGTTAATTTTCAAATAAATTTTGAAAAATATAAATTTTAAAGCATCTGTATGATGTAATGGCATAGTACATGCATTTACAGACAGGAGTAGTACAAATCTTGTGTTGAATCTTTTATTAGCCTGGTGTTATTGATGAAGTGGCATATAAAAAATATAAATGTAACGTATCCATTCATAAACTATAGGCCCCTGATCAGACTTGATACACTAGGAGATAGTAAAGTCTGAAATTACTACGTTTTATCTGAATTATTCAGACTTTCCTTGTGGAATCAGACTAGTTTTATTATATTCAGACAAATTCTGAAGATTCAGACACGATTTTTTAAATTCAGATAAGTCACCTAAAATTCAGACAAATGTAATCTAAAATTCAGACAAATGTCATCTAAAATTCAGAGTTGTCGCTGAAGATATTGGCTCCCTGCCAGCAGTCACCGTCGATTAGGTACTGGCCCCCTGCCAGGGTCGGTCACGGCTGAGCGCACGGCTTACCTGTGTTTCAGCTAGCCAGAACTGGCCAAGTGCCAGGTCCCAGCATGAGCTACCGGTTACCGAGACATCAATCTGTCATGGTAGTATGTCAGGTGAATGGAGTGAAGCTTGTTAAATTAATCGCAAATCAAATCATTCTGAAACAGATATGTTGTCTTGCTATTTTTTATTTTTTTCTCATTACAATTGCAAAATTCCAGTGTGACCTACCGGTTGCAGGGTATAAGTAATGGTACTGTATTTAATCAGGTAAGAGAAGTGAAGTTTTTGTAACTTAATCTGAATAAAATTCATTCCGAAAACTGAAGCATTGTCTTGTTGTTGTTGTTTGTAAATAA
This sequence comes from Argopecten irradians, assembly GCF_041381155.1. Classification (NCBI taxonomy): domain Eukaryota; kingdom Metazoa; phylum Mollusca; class Bivalvia; order Pectinida; family Pectinidae; genus Argopecten; species Argopecten irradians. The sequence goes on along the minus strand of NW_027188512.1, from coordinate 17,285 downwards.
ATAAAACTGCCAAATCCCAGTGTGAACTACCGATATCCGGGGCATAAATCATGGAAGTATATCAGGTAAAAGGAGTGAAGTTTTTGTAAAAGGATCTGAATAAAATTCATTCCGTAATTAAACAGAAGTATTGTCTTGTTGTTGTTTGTAACTAAATAAAACTGTCAAATCCCAGCGTGAACTACCGATTGCCGGGGTATAATTAATGGTAGTATATCAGGTAAGAGAAGTGAAGTTTTTGTAAACGGATCTGAATAAAATTCTTTCCGGAATTAAACGGATGTATTGTGTTGTTGTTTGTAAATAAGTAAAACTGCCAAATCCCAGCGTGAACTACCGATTGCCGGGGTATAATTAATGGTAGTATATCAGGTAAGAGAAGTGAAGTTTTTGTGAAAGGATCTGAATAAAATTCATTCCGTAATTAAACAGAAGTATTGTCTTGTTGTTGTTTGTAACTAAATAAAACTGCCAAATCCGAACGTGAACTACCGATTGTCGGGATATAAGAAATGGTAGTATATCAGGTAAGAGAAGTGAAGTTTTTGTAAAAGAATCTGAATAAAATTCTTTCCGGAATTAAACTGGATTGTATTGTTGTTGTTGTTTGTAACTAAATAAAACTGCCAAATCCCAGCGTGAACTACCGATTGTCGGGGTATAAGAAATGGTAGTATATCAGGTAAGAGAAGTGAAGTTTTTGTAAAAGAATCTGAATAAAATTCTTTCCGGAATTAAACAGAAGTATTGTGTTGTTGTTGTTTGTAAATAAGTAAAACTGCCAAATCCCAGCGTGAACTACCGATTGCCGGGGTATAATTAATGGTAGTATATCAGGTAAGAGAAGTGAAGTTTTTGTAAAAGGATCTGAATAAAATTCATTCCGTAATTAAACTGAAGTATTGTTGTTGTTGTTGTTTGTAACTAAATAAAAATGCCAAATCCCAGCGAGAACTACCGATTGCCGGGGTGTAATTAATGGTAGTATGTCAGGTAAGAGAAGTGAAGTTATTGTAAAAGAATCAGATTAAAATTCATTCCGGAATTAAAGTATTGTCTTGTTGTTGGTAACTAAATAAAACTGCCAAATCCCAGCATGAACTACCGATTGCATATAATAAGTATATCAGGTAATGTATCAGAATCAGAATAAAATTCATTCCGTGAATTAAACTGAGATTGTCTTGCATGTGTTGTTTGTAACTAATAAAACTGCCAAATCCCCGTGAAACTACCGATTATCGTCCAATTGTTGTTGTCCGACTTTGTAACTAATAAAAAAGTCGATGCCAACTATCCCAAATCCCAGAACGTGAACTACCGATTGACCATGGTTGTACAGGAATAAAATGGTAGTATATCAGGTAAAAACTTGACTGTATATGAAGTTTTTGTAAAAGAATCTCCAAAAAAATTCTTTCCGGAATTAAACGGAAAGTATTTCTTGTTGTTGTTTGTACCAGATGGTATATAAAAAAGGCTAAAACCTATAAATCCCAGCTTGAACTACCGATTGCTGGGGTTATACGACCCTTAATGGTAGTATATGCAAGGTATGTTATGAAGTAAGTTTTTGTCTAAAGAATCTGAATTTAAAAATTCATTTCTACAATATTACATTGTTTGATTTACTTTGTAACAATACAATATTTTGAAATAAGCGTTTAAACAATACAAGTTTTTGTTACTTTCTACAATACAAAAGTTTTTAGATAAATTTATAATATGAAAATATAAAAACTTGAACTACCGAGTTTCGGGATGTAAATATGGTATATAAATATCAGGTAAGAGAAAGTGAAGTTTTTTAAAAGAATCTGAATAAAATTCATTCCAGAATACCTTTAAACAAGTATTGTCATTGTTGTTGTTTGTAAATGTAAAAAATGCCAAATCCCATTTGCGTGAACTACCGATTACCGGGGCTATATTAATGGTAATGGTAGTTTATCAGGTAAGAGGAAGATTAAATTTTTGTAAAAGAATCAATGAATAAAATTCCATTTCCGGAATTAAAAAGAAGTATTTTTGCAGATTGTTGTTTAAAATAACAAAAACTGTCAAATCCCAGCGTGAACTACCGATGATTACCTGTATTAAGAAATGGTTTTAAGGTAAAAAGAGAAAGATAGTATTACAAGTATAAAATAATGTAAAAAGAAGTTTTAGTGATGACTTAAAATTCAAATTCGACTAATGTACTGTTCAGAATAAAAATACAATTTTTAAATGAGTTGTTGTTTAAAAAAAAAAACTTTTCAGCTGTGTACCGATTTACGGGGTATAATAATATTGTCTTGTAAGTTTGTGCGTACTTAAATATTGAATAGTTCAAAAAACTGTTCAATCTGAAATATTTCATTCCATATAAATATGAATGTATCTTTGTCTTGTTGTTTGTTTGTTTTAAATAAAACTGACCTACTCCAAATCCCAGTAAAAAATATGTGAACTAACCCAATTGCAGGGATATAAGTAATGGTCAAAATATGTATCAGGTATATATTTTATTTGTTCATGATATAAAATTCGCTATCATAGATGTGATAAAAGAAAAATCTGTGGTAAAAAAACAAGATTTTACTATTATTGATGAAATAATGTCGATAAGTATATACAATCATGATGCATTGAATACGTTTTTATTAAAATTTATTTATTAATTAAATGTCAATATTTTAATGAAACAAGTAACCTGTGAAACTTTAAGTACTGTAAATTTGTCCGACTATGTATATAATATAATGCCAAGGCGACAATAACTTTTTATCACATTTTAAAAAAAACATTTTCAAAATAAGTTTGGATTGTTATACACTGATGCAAATGTTCCTCGGTATAATGCCAATTGCGTTTATAAAATGAAGTAAACGCCTGCAAAATGCTAACTAACTTTTTGCTAAAGTACGAAATTTAGACCAAATACTAAAAAAAACAACTGGATTGTACAGAATTTTGAGAAAATACCTGGTTAATACAGTAATTATAGAACTTGAATTGACTGCGTTTTTATTCCATTCCAAAAATTTTAACTGTCAAACAACAAAAAAATATTTTATTTATCGGCAAATCGGCAAATATAAAAATGGTATATACACTGGGTTGGACATTTTCATAAAGTTATCAAAAGTCTTCATTTTTGCTGAGTTACAAAGAGGCCATAAACTATATGTCTATGCAATTTTATGTATTTCAATGATGTAATTATTATTCGTTGTATGATATACTGAATTTTTTTTTTACAATCATTTTAAATATGAACTTTTACAATAAAACATTTTTAAGATATATTTATAATATAAATCTCAACATAAAATGCTTCTCTTCCGAGATTGGGAGGAATTTTTCAGTCGATAAAAGCCGTTTGTAAATGAAAACCTTTTCAAATTCATCCTACAAAGACAAAGCCTGCAGATACCTTTTAGCAGATAATTCATTGGATGCTCAGTATGTGTGATGATGTTTTTCTAATAAACACAACATGTCACACCTACCGGTCTGAGGTAATCGGTACATATTTAGGGTTAACATTTTGATTGATTGATTGATTGATATTTAGGGTGAGATGTGATAATTATTACTCAGGAGAGGGGTAATTACCGTTGGTAAGCATTACAACAGAATGTAACAATAGAATGTAAAGGTAATTATGTAATTATGGTTATCCGTGTGACCTGACAGAGAAAGCAGTCTATATACACACAGAATATTGTTTCAAAAGTAATCTTACATCGCCGACTATATTAAAGATCAATCAACCCTCCATTCGTCTTGTATTTATCTTGCCACATTCTCCTCTTTTTTGACTAGGTCAATGTTAATAATGACCAATTGAATTGCGTTATATACAATAATATAAATAACCGTTGTAATCTATTCTTCTATCCATCACTAGTCATTTTGGCCCCGCCCCGGCGTCAATAATGTAAATAAAATGTAGGGAAAATTAACGTGTTGACATTTGTTATTTATTTTATATCGTCAAGCCAGACATACATATGTATTTTGTTAGAAATGTAAATAAAAACGATTTTAAATAAGCTTTTAAAAAATTTTTTCATAGTATTTTTGTTTATATCATTTTCGTAAAAATTACGGTCGACGAAAATTATATAAAATAAAGTCATATAATTGCAATTTGTGACTTGTAATCTTATTAAATTTTTCTCAAAAATTAATTATTAAGCAATTACTTTTTCGAAGGCTATATTCTTCACCTTAGATGTGTGAAGTACAAAATTAAACACGCTGTGAGATTACCAAATAACGGCAGGCATTACACTAAAACTTTTACCGAATTTGTCCGTCACATTCCGGCATAACTGGTCGTATTCAAAATCCCAATATTACTTCACAATTAAAATTTATTTTATAACATACAAATTAATTCCATTTGTAGGTTCATTATATTACGTTTTTTAATTACATGTTTACAGTAGTTTTATTCTCTAATTTACGCAATTTGTTCTAAATCGCATTTATAAGTACTAAATCTGTAATTTCAGGATCCATTATATGAAGAGATAATTCTGTTTCTATTATTTTATTCTTACAAATTACACATTTTAATTTAAAAATGATTTCTATTTTACCATTAACCTGCAAAATTTTTTCAAAACAACAATTTTAAAAGTTCTCAATTATTCAAAACACCTTGTTTTATTTAAAGTTTCAACAAACTGATCAACGTTTAAACTTACACTTTTTTTTTTAAGTAATTTTTTTCAAATGTATTCAATTTTTTAAAAAAAAAATGAATCAGTTCATAAATAAAGCACATTTATTACGTCTTCAAGGTAGAAAATTAACAATTTTATATTACAAAAATAAATCAACTAGAACATAAAGTTAAAATCAGATGTGTCCAACGTTTTCAGTTCAAACGTTTACATAAATAATGTTTATATCCCCAAAAAAAATACCTGATTACTCGTTATAAATGTTTTCTTATATAGTATTTAAAAAATTCAATTCTTTTAATATTAATATACAATATATGGCAAATTTAAATTAGTTCACGCTGGTATTTAACTTAACACACAGTTTTAAAATAAAACAAAAAATTTAAAACGTTAAGACAAATGAATACAACTGAAAACTACATTTTGGAAAGCACCATATATTGTTTTATTGACGATCGGCAGCCACACATGTAATTTATTTATACAAAAACAGAAAAATGATACAAGGGGATTCCATTAAAACAACTGCAATTAAATAAACGAAATTTATTCAAAGATTTTTTTTTACAAAAGTACTTTCACTTCATTCTAAATTGATTTTATTAAGACAACTTTCTTATTATATATACCCGATGAAAACGGTAGTTCACCCCTGTGTGGTCACGCTGGTTTGACAGTTTTATTTATATATAACAACAACAAACAATACTTCTGTTTAACAAATTTCGAAATGAATTTTATTCAGATTCTTTTACAAAAAAACTTCTTCTTCTCTTACCTGATATACTACCATTTCTTATATACCCCCGGTAATCGGTAGTGTTTCGCTGGGATTTGGCAGTTTTATTTAGTTACAAACAACAACAAGAACAATACTTTGTTTAATTCCGGAATGAACGGAAGAATTTTATTGTTTTTTTTTTACAAACAAAAACTTCACTCACTTTTCTTACCTGAATATACTACCATTTCTTATACCCCGGACAATCGTAGTTTCACGCTGGATTTTGGCAGTTTTATTTTTACAAACAACAACACAATTACATCCGTTTTAATTCCGGATAATAATTTATCAGATCCGTTTACAAAACCTTCACTTCTGTTACCTGATATATCCATTAATTATACCCGGCATCGGTAGTTCACGCTGGGATTTGACAGTTTTGTTTAGTTAACAAACAACAACAAGACAATACTTTTTAATACGGAATGAATTTTATTCAAATCCTTTTACAAAAACTTTACTTCTTTACCTGATATACTACCATTTCTTATAACCCCGGCAATCGGTAGTTCAAGATGGATTTGCGCCAGTTTTATTTAGTTCACAAACAACAACAACAAAGACAATCACTTCAGTTTAATTAGCGGATATGAATTTTATTCAGACCCTTTCACAAAAACGTCACTCTATTACCCGATATAATCTCCATTTTCCTTATATCACCAACATTATGGTAGTTCCTAGATGGGAGTGATTTGGCTTTGTTATTTAGTTAATCACCAACAGACCACCGACAAACTTACTTGTTTTCTGAAATCCGGAATGAAATTTTATTCAGATTCTTTAACAAAAAACTTCACTTTCTCTTACATTAACTATACTACCATTAATTATTCCCCGGCATTCGTTAGTTCACGTATTCACACTCGGGATTTGGCAGTTTATATTTTAGTTACCAAAAACAGCCAAGGACAATACATCATGTTTAAACGACGGAAATAATTTTTATTCCAGATCCGTTCACAAAAACGTAACTTCTGGACATTACCTGAGTAATGATCTACCATTAATTATACCCCCGGCATCAATCGGTTTAGTTTTCACGCTGCGGTTTTGTCAGGTTTTCGTTTAGTTAACAAACAACAACAATACAATTTTATATTATATTGCCGGAATTAATTACTTATTCAGATTCGTTTTACACAAAAACTTCACTCTCTTTTTCATGTTTTACATAACCCATTTCCCTTATGCCCGGATACAAATCGATCGTTCACACTCGGATTTAGCAGTTTTTATTTATTTTCATACAACTACACAAGAAAATGCTTCAGTTTTCTATACGGAATGGAATTTTATTCAGATTAATGTTCACATAAAACTTCAACATCTTCTACCTGACTATTACTCACCATTGAATTTTTACCCCGGCAAATCGGTATAGTTCACGCTGGGTTTTCTGGGGATTTGGCTAGTTTATTTAACAAAACAAGCAACACAATACATCCGTTTTTAATTCCGGAAAGAATTTTATTAAGATCCGTTTACAAAAACTTCACTCCTTTTTCCTGATTTTTTTCCATATGATTTATGCCCCGGATTCGTAGTTCACAATGGGATTTGCAGTTTTATTTAATTTACAAACAACAACTTCAAGAACAAATGACATTAAGTTTTTCGGACCATGAATTTTATCCAGTTTAAGTTACACAAAACTTTCACTTCTTCATTTACCTGAATATACTACCACATATTATTATTACCAAGGCTACATGGTTAGTTTCACGAATGGGATTTGACAGTTTTATTTAGTTACAAACAACAAACAGACAATACTTCTGTTTAATTTAGGAAGGAATTTTATTCAGATCCTTTTACAATAAACTTCACTCCTTTTACCTGATATTTATTTCCAATGATTTTTTGGCCACGGGATATCGGTAGTTCACAATGGGATTTGACAGTTGTGATTTATTTACCAACATAACAACAACAAGACCATTCGCATCAGTGTTTCGGAATGAATTTGTTTCTCAAGATCTAAGTTACAAAAACTTCTACTTCGCTTATCACTGGATTTAAAGACAGTAACCATTATGTTACCCCTGCAATCCCTGCTAAACGGTAGGTCACACACTGGAATTTATGCCAATTGTAATGGGGATAGAAAAACAATAGCAAGACAAACATATCCTGTTTCAAGAGATGGATTAATTTTGAGATTAAATTTTTTAAACAAAAAAAATAGGCGTTTTTTTTTTTTTTCACTCCATTACACCTGTCAATTCTTACCTTGACAGAGTGATGTGTCTGTCTACACGGTTACCGGTAGTAGGCTAATCGCTGGGGACACTGGACACTTAGAGCCTGGACAGTTCTTGCTAGACTGATAACACAGGTAAGCCGTGCCGCATCAGGCCGTGACAAACCGACGCCTGGCAGGGGGCCAAGCAGGGGCGCCTGTTCTAATATTCGACGGTGACTGTCTGCTGGCAGGGTAGCAATTTTCTTCAGCGACAACCTCTCGAATTTTTAGATGACTTTTGTCGGAATTTTAGTTTAACATTTCGTCTGAATTTTCAGGAGGACTTATCTGACATTGTACAAAAAACCGTGGGTTTCTGAATCTTCAAGAATTTGTCCTGTGAATATATATAAAACTAGTCTGATTCCCACAAGGGAAAGTCTGATGATATTCAGATATAAAATTAAAACGTAGTAATTTCAGACTTTACTATCTCTTAGTGATGGGTTTGGTTTGATTTTATATACATCCATTTCATCTTTTAATTTATTTTCTGCTATTTCTCAGATATTTATGATAGTGATGTTTTTTCTGCTAGTACAGGACTTTTTCCAACGGAGCTAAATAGTTCCGTCCTTAAAATTCTAAACAAAACTTCATGAAGGTCTATAAACAATTCATAAAAACATTCAAAAATATAAAGCTAATTTATGATAAAGACTTAAAAACACTTTCAATTGCAGAGTTGCGCAAATACTGATGTTTTAGGACTCATGAAGTTGGAAAAGTCATGTCATAGCCCACATGTCAAGACCTGTCCGGAATGAAATACTTACTTGCCAGGACTTTAGAAAGTGAAATTTTAAAATGTTATAGGCGACCAAGAAAGTTGGTGAAGTGAAAGGTGAAAGAAAGGAGAGAGAGTGAACATGGTTAAGAATTAAAGAATAAAGAGAAGACAAGGATAAGAATTTAAGTTCTAAATGTAAAGGTTAAAGATAAAAAGGAAAAGGATGAATCTAAGATGAATGATACTTTGAAGAAGAATGAAGGTAAGCCTTCGGTGTTTAGTGTTAGGGCAAGGAGCTGTCCAGTGGATTGGAGCAATTGGAGACGGAAACCGTTCTTCTACATTCTTTATCTGAAGCTGGCTGATGGAGCTGAGTAGTTTGCTTTTTTGGTGGGAGAGATTCTGGTTATTTGGATCTTCTTATCAGACACGGAGGATTTTCGCCAATATTACTACCTTGCGCGAGTTTTTTCACACAAGGCCCCTTACACAGCCTGACAATTAAGTCATTCAAACATTTTTCTGTGAACTGCATTGCTGCAGTAATTTACTTCATTTTCTCCATTAATTCACTAGGAACGAAATCAACTAGCAGCAATCAATCTCTGGACCAGTATGTCATTTTTTGAAATTACCGTTAATAACTCTCCATATATTGTGTGTATAATTATATAGATGTAATGTTGCCATATCTTGTCTGATCTGGTCTGTTTATGTTTGTATACAAGAGATACGATAACATAATGAAGGTTTGGATGGCTGAAATATTGTGTTTTTTTTTTGGGGAAAGAAATATAAAGAAATATAAAATGATTAAAATTTCTAAGGAAAGAAAATATAAATTTTATAATCCGTAAATCTTAAAGTCCAATTTTATGATTATACTGTTTATTCTTGCTATACATTTGGCTGAACAAATCCTGTCCGTAGTTCTATTTATTGACTGTAAAGGAATAAATCATATTCATAAAAAAATTGTCGTGTAACACATTTTCCGGTTCAGACAGATAATGGTTTAACCTTGAAGTCGTTTTAATTTTGGTTTGCATATTTTCATTCAAAATCCGGCTGCTTAGGTACCTTCTACTATTTTCTATATAGCGTACGCTGTATATGTGTTTTAAAGGTTTAAATTTGGAAGGACAAAATAAGAATAAAATAATTTTAAAGTTATAATGCACAATAATAATTTGCATATTAAAAAAAGAAATTCTTTGGAACACCTAAGACAGTTTATTTTTACATCCCATTATAGAATAACATTTAGAATGGAAATTTTGCTTTAGAAAATCTTGCTTTTAGAAAATCAAAACACATGCATGTTTATTATCTTTTCTGAGTTGTCATTTTATTAAGCCATTGATGTTTCATCTCACATATTCATCCCTCAGTGTGTTGACAAATGCACTTGTAACTGGAATATTATTATTTTGGACCCAAAAATAATTATGAATTTGCGCTGTTACATTTTAAGTTTTAACTGAAAATTTGTTGATTAAATGCAATCAGTAATAATTGTTGAAGATGTTCTGGTAATCAAACAGTTGCCCGTGTGCTTTTATTATATATAACCTGCAAGAATTTTACTCCTTGTCTGTGTCAATGAAAGACTTTTTAGAGATCCAAATCCACCACCACATGACACCAATTGTCCAAATTTAAGGAGATTAATGCTCATTTTGAATACATTAGATTATATTTGTATTAGAAAAGAAAATATACACCATGAACATGATCACAAACATAGAGAAATGAGATTTTTTAAGATTGATGATTTACTTACAGTGTGTAACCGCTTATTTGTCTAATCCGACTTATTTGCTATCGGGGAAGCGGATGAATCGGGGGAAGTGCATGAAGACAGTCATGCAAACAAACCAGATTGAGAATATCGCACACAACACATACTATACCGCAATCTACCAAAAACCCAGGACCTGCACTTCTTACATGCATGCAAACACCACCGCAAATACAGGGGGAGGCCGTCCTTTCCTTGGTTCCTTTACATGTCCCTGCAGTGGTTACACCTGGTGGTTAATTTGATGAATATGTTTATTGATCAATATGTTAGTAAACCAATTTCTCATTCTAGAATTCGGCCGGGCACACGGCAATGTTTTACTCAAAAACTATATATGTGCTGCAAAATTATCCAGCTTTCAATGAGAAATTCCATACCTGGTAATCTTGATGGAATTCTCCAGTCCTATGAATGTTACGATCTTGTCTTTTGGTGTCCTCATCTGTAACAGTTAACATCGTCATTTGTTTAGCTATGATTTCTATTTGAGAGGAAGTAGGGCTGAGCAGGGGTGTAGAGTACTTAACTTATATATTAAATTTATCTTGTTTGCAAATTATCCAGCCTTATCAGGTTGGCAATTTCACAGTATTATTGTTGGCAATCATATATTGTTTTTTGTTGGTTGGCATCTTATCACCGATACTAACAGTTTCTTATGATGGCAATATCAAGTCTTTATGATGGCAAACTAATCCCGTTCTTAATCATAGAATCTGCACACCTCCACTGAAGCGTAACATTAAACTTTATGTCTTATGATGACTAGATCCAGTCTTCTGATGGGCATTATCTAGTCTTAGTTTGCCAATATACACAAATCTTAACATTTTGCCCAACTTTACTGGTTCATTTTTTGGCAATCACAATATGCTAATCCAGCTCTTGTGTGTGGAAATATTTGTACTTGTGTTGGCATAATTTCCAGTATTGTGTTTCGGCATCACATTGAATTGCTTATGTTGGCACTATATCAAGTTTTATGATCGGCAATATATATAGTCTTATGTTGCAATCTATATCCACTTCGTATGTTGGCAACTACCTCACATGTCTTTTGTTGCAAATATCAGGTCTTGTGTTTGGGCAATATCCAGTCCTTATGATACAGGCATTGGGAAAATGCAGAAATCGTTTTATTGGGACCATCTTCTTGGTCCAGACTGAATCCATCTGAGTTCTAACAGTTTTTTTACGGGTCTGAAAATGGGAATTAATCAACATAGGATTGCCCACTCCATGACACAACGTTTTGTTGGCGGACTTTGGGATGAGACCTCTATATTGCTCCGAGTTATGGCCCTTTGAATAACCGGGAAAATAACTACAATATTTGGAATGTTTATGTTCATTGGAACTCTACGCAAATCATTACCAGATTTTCTCGAAAACTTCAAGGTTACCAGTGGTTCTTAAAATGTCTGTAGTGTTCTTGACCAAAATCTCGGGTATGGACTTTGGATCTTGGACCTGTTTATCTAGACGGAGATAGATCATGGCCTTTTGCTTGAGTGAAAAATAAAAAACGCTATTTTTGATTTTGCTGTGTTTTACGTTCAGATAACTTTCGCTAACATATTAGTGGATTCATCTACAGAACACTTGATTAACATGGTTAAATGTTCTCGGGGGCCATCGCAAGTATAGTATATTAACATTTCCATTGGAGCCCTATTTGGCAGGTTTATTTGGCCTTTGATTAATCGAACAGTAGGTGCGGAAATATTAAATAATTTCGATGAATGATTTGCTTGGATTTTTCAAAACTTTGAAAGACACATGTGGGGCATTTTACTTTCAAAGTAAAAAAACATGAAAATGAAACAAATTTGAGGTTTGATTATAGTTATTGATATGATAATCATGTCATTTTGTTGAAGAAACCATTAAAGAATCTTACAGTCAAATCCTTTTTAAATTGCTATTTGATTTGACATTAACATTTTATTATATTCAACTTCGCTAAATCATCTAAATTTTTTGCCACAGAGTATAAATGTGATTTGGCCCCTTCATCGACAAGCAAACAAAAAGTTTGACATCTCTTTGCCAACTCTACTTGTTGACTTCCATGCAATCAGTAGTTTTTTCTACGTGAACTTTAATGTCGTGTCATAAGTGTAGTTGCATGCCAATCCTATTTTCGTTTTCTTTTAATGTTCGACGAACCCTTATTACTTAAAAAAGATCAGTATGTAGTTAAACAAATTTAAGTTAAGGTTTTATATTTACAGTTATATTTTGAAGATAAGAACCAGACACCAGAAGATGATACTGTTTGCTTAACCGTAGGATCGCGACTTGAGCTCGTTTGAAAAATTAATCAAAACTTAGACCGTATTTGCTTTGGTAAGCCAATATCAAATGCAGCTCGCATGATAACAATACTTGAGATCCATTTTACGTCTAACATATGATACAAATCATAATATGTTGTTTGGCTTAGACACTTACGAAGATTCTACTACCTGTGTGGGTGTAAATTAATCCTACCAACACCTACTCAAGCATGGGGCAGCGCACACCTAGCCTACTTACCCACTGCAACAAGGTGTGCAGAATTTCGCACAACATACATTAATTATTAACCATCTATATTTATATTAAAAAATTAGCCACACACATTTGGAAAACGGTTAACCCACTCTTGCGGGATGCCATAGCTTCATCAGTAATTCTTAGACCTAATAATGTACAAACGATGCGTTGCATAAATTTTGTGTTTATGTATGTCGTACTGATCGTATACTTAATCCATATACAATAGTATGGCGACCCCCAAAGTTTGTAATAAATTCACTCAGTATATAACTGATGCATACTGTACAAACTTTTACACGATTTTGACTTAGTTCTGCCGTGTCAATGCCACATGCACTTGCATTTTGATTGTGCATATTTGAGTTTAGCTACGTTTTTATTCACGGAACGTCCTGCATTCCCTTCTTAGATTGCGGTTATCAAGCTGTCTGTAACTTCTAAGATCCAGAACCGGTATAGCAAGGCCGGTTTAGTCGCTTCGATTGGCCATCATAGATTGCGAGCTTTTTACATCTTTCATATCCTTACGCGAAAGGATTTTGACACTGTCCGTCAAAAAACCTCGATGTTTATTTTAAGGCCCCAAAAGCCTCCTCACTGTTGTAATATTTCCTCTATCTCATTGAGGAGATCCTCTACACTCCGATGTTTGTTTCTTGATCCCACAGTTCTTTTTTGCCGATTTTATCAAGGATATCATTACATCCATCCATCCTACTCGGCTCCGAAGCACACATTATCGTCAAAGATTGCATGGGCGCACACCATCTTGGTTACGGCCCCCCGGAATGGTTGATAGTTCTGCCGCACTACATCCAAATCTAAATTACAACACGGGGGAGCTGGTAGTGTTCGATCGCTGTTCGAAGCACACATAGTTGATCCCTACGGATAGGTCAGTTTTTCTTTTTGGATAATGAGAAAATGGTTGTGATCTTTGCATTCCCTTTATTTATGTCATATGTCTTAAACAATTGAGAACACAACATGACTATTTCAGCAGATTCACACCTCGACCACAACAAATTACCCATTACTCCAAGTTGAAGTTATTACACAATTCACATACAGAGTTAGTATGTGTTCTCCATCTGTTTTCTCGCATGTTCCTGCATCTGACCTCTGCCTGTCAGCGATTGTACGCAACGAATCTTGGGCAAAAAGTGAGTAAGGTTTCATGAGTTGAATCATTCTACTACAGATTGGCTAATTTTATCTATTTTGATCACGTAGTGACCATTTGGATAAAGATCGCGATGCGATCCCTTATTGGACCAATCTTATCTTTATACCCACATTCTATCAGTTGCATGGCATTAAACACTCTTCAGAGAGTGAAACAAGTTTATGATACTCGTAGATTTTTGAGAACTATTTGAGCCATAGGTATTGAAAAAGATTGATGATGATCAACCTCGTATTGGTCATCACAGCTCCTTAACGACCGATCAGGCGGATAGCCTATTGGCTCAAGAGTTTGTTTGTACTTCCGAAACAGCCTCTAATGAAAATAACTTAGTCACCCTCGATTTCCCGTTGAGAAGATTTTTCTCAATTCTGTCCTACTCCGATGCAGGTTTTATTCTGAGATTGATTCACATAGTTTCACTGTCGGGGATAATCATTAAGCACGTGGCACAGTATTAACATCCCTACCTTCATGTAATTTTCCCTCGTCTAGTGAAGGCGACACATAGACGCGTCACATATGAGGGCTGTCCCTCCAGTGACACAACTATTTCAATCTCGTAGTTTCTTGCGCTCTGCTAGCGAAATTGTGTCCTGTCTAGCGGAGTACACATCCGCTCCACAGGTACACGGGTAACGTCTTATGTGTACTTCGTCACTGGTTGATTCAGTTTATTACATGACAAGCTTGCCTGCATGTCATAGTATCTACTAAGGCTTGTATCATCACTGTAGGACGAAACCGTTACTGACCTGACTAATTGGTGTTGTGAAACTTGTTCAGCGCATACTTGGTAAACAAGTTGGGGAGCACAAAGATTGAAAAGATAACTTTTGGTTTTTGTTCTTCTGCTGATCTAGCCCTGGGAGATATCTGTCTGATCATCGTGGATTGATAGCTCCCAGAGGTTCTGGGCTGCTGTGCCCTATACAACCTTGCATACCTCTACTTTATATATATGTATATATGTGTGACGTGTGTACTGTACCTATATGCCTAAGTGCAGTAAATCACAGAAGTGTAAAAATTTCATATCTCACATAAAACCACACTTGCTAACATTCAGCTTCAATTAAAACTATATTATTTTTAACTATGCAATCTGAAAATGGTTTACTTCAACAAGATCACACATATATCACACAGTCTTACAAGCCTGATTGGCAATTTTTATGCACTATTTCATAGGATTATTTTTCTTGCCATCGGAATAGTTCATGAACTTTTTTGAAAATAATTCTCGTTGAACATCATCATATGGCATAAAAGAAAAAAACTGTAGCTGGAAAGTTATCACTGAACATTTACAAATCCTACGAAATACTTAAAATGTGAAGTTCAATGAACTTCATTTGTTTAATTCATGAACTAAACCATAAGTTGATATAAACATTCATAGTTAATAAAAGTTAAAATTCATTTTATTCAATCAATTTGAATTTTTGAATATTAATATTAAGTAGGACAATGACAAATGAAAACACCCGGCACTTATAACTTAAAATTGTTGGCACTATATATGCACATCACTATTTTCTTTCTGAGAATTTTCTTGAATACTTTACTGAAACTTTTCACACAAGATCTTGCTGTGTGATGGAGGCAAGGAACTTGACCTCAAAAACTTTGCACTTAAATCAGATGTCTAGGGGAAAGAGAGGATACGGTGCCGAGCATACACAAGGAAAGGATTTTTCTGCTCAATCTTTACAAGGTTAATTGAACAGTTTCTTAGTTCCTCTATTGCAGTGAAAACATGTAGAGTCGTGTTTTTACTGCATCCATCTCCTGGCAATGTTTTGATCGAAAGAGCAGAGAATCTTGAATCCTCCTCATTTTATAGTACGAAGCGGAGTGTCCAAACTGGGAGCATTTGCTGAAATTTGGCTTTAAAATCTGACTCCTTATATTAATAATTGAATGGGTTACAACCATATATGGTATGAAGGGCCTGTAACCAAGTTTGTTCAACAAATGAACTATTTACCTATTTCAGAAACATTACTTATTTCAAAACTAAGGAAGTTCCTTGTATTATTTATATTTAATTTGTTAAACCCACTAATTTATACTGTAGACTTTGTTGTTTTTGTGCCATGGGTCAGATGACTCGTTAACGGTACCCATGGGCCTCTTGTTTCAAGAAGTGGTGGTCCCACTTTTAGAGTAAGAGATGGCTTGGTGAAGGTTTTTGTTTTTTTGTACCACTCAATTGATATGCTTGGGTATCATTTACTGCTACTCTTTTTTTGTCACAAGTGTCAAAAAAAAAAACTTTGATGGGATAAATTCATTCATTGAAGTGTTTTCTTTGTCGGTCAGCTTTCTGAGAACAAGCTTCATTCGTCCCATTATAATAATTCGGGAGTTTTACAGGGCACATGACATGCTTTTCATTGCTCTCCGAGCTTGTTGTATTGTGTCCGTCCAAGTAAATAACTAACAAATCTTCACTTTTTATAGCTCCAGTGATTTCATCCACATGCATGGGATTTGGATCACGTCCAAATATAAAAATTGTTCATCCTATAATAATGCAATTATTTACAAAATATCATGTTCTATTGTTTACATAAGATACTTCGCCGGGGACCATCGCGACAGCGTGATCAATCAAAATCACGATTATTAAACGTTATATATTATTCAAGTCCGTAAGCCTATATTTTGGTCACATTATTCATTTAACCAATTAACATTATCTTATTGCATTCGACTTACCGTATGATCATTTAAGAACGTTGTAGACCTCATGGCCGAGGCTATTTCTGGGGTTTGGTGCTTTCACGTTGGACATCGCAATTCTTGTCGTAAAAAGTGGCATGTGTCCATCGCTTGGCAGTTCCTGTTGATGCTATATGTTGTTCTGTCATATTCTTGGCTTGATGATCAAACATCAAGTCGACAGAGATGTTTTGCTCTCCGATGGAGACAGATTACATCGAAAAAATTTACCTGTGATACTGTTGCAACATACATGTACTTTCGCAAGTTGGTTGAAGTCAAAAGCTCTGGTTTCTGTAACTCAACCTTTCTGGTCATAGCAGCATAGAGAATACCCACCCTCTAAATATATCTGTCTTCAGTGGAAGACGTGATGCTGCAAAAAGGTATTTCTTGTTGCTCTCAGGAAATACCCACACACTGTAAGTCCTGTGTTATGCAACCAAGTGTGTCAATGCAGCTTTGATCAATGTCCTCTGTGAGAAGTACTGGAATTTTTTACTGTTTTTCGTTCCAACAATATCCACAAGCTGTAATCTAAAAATGAGTCGCACCCAAATATTTCGGTAGCTCAAAAACCAATTAC
>NW_027188511.1:0-20586 GCF_041381155.1 Argopecten irradians | reverse complement strand
TTGACCCCTTTTGACCCCGCCCACTAAGACCCCTGGGGGTCAAGTCATAGAAAATTTGTTAATAGTATTAAATGGCCATGGTCAAACTGATAATTCTGACAACATTTGACTCATTTCCTATTACAAATGACCAACATTATGCACAAAAATGTGTTTTCCCAATATAAACTATAGTAAACTTAACCCCCGTGCCTCCCCAGGGGTAAACTAGAGACCCCAGGTCCATATAATTCACAATTTTTGTAAAGGACCTTAAGACCTTTCTATCTATGAAGAGTATTTGATTCTACCACATCTGTGAGTAGAGAAGAAGATTTTTTGAAATTTTACTCAATTTTACCCCTTTTGGCCCCTCCCACAGCCCCCTGGGGGGTGGGGACCATATAATTCACAATTTTGATTGGCCTTATGCCTTAGAAGGTTTGTGCAAAATTTCATTGAAATTGCTTCAGCAGTTTTTGGAGAAGAAGTCGAAAATGTAAATTGTTTACGGACATACGAACGGACGACGCACGACACACGACGCACGACGCACGACGACGGACAAAAGGCGATTAGAATAGGTCACTTGAGACTTCGTCTCAGGTGACCTAAAAGAAGCCATGTAAGACCGCCAAATATGCAATGACCAGATCAATGAATAAAGCACCCTTCCACTTCCAGTTATCTTGTAGCTATTTCTTCTATATTTCAACCCCCCACTCAAGTTACAACTTCCAACCTCATGATTTCTTCTGTCTTTAAGCCCCCCCCCCCCCCCCCCCCCCCCCCCCCCCCCACCCCCCCCCCCCCCCCCCCCCCCCCCCCCCCCCCCCCCCCCCCCCCCCCCCCCCCCCCCCCACACCACACCCCCACCCCACAACACACACATGACCTGATTGATTGTCATGTTATTTCAGGTTCCTATTCAGGTATTATTCCTAAAAACCAAAAAGGGTATACACACTGTGTACTCTCAAAGGAGGGGAACCACTTCATTCAAAAATGGAATTTACAATTTCATCTTAATTTTTGAAATTTTCAATTTAATTATGATTACTGACTATTTAAAACAGTATAGAACCCCCTCGGCTACAGACAATAGTACTGTGGTACACATTTCTCTTAATTAATTACTTTTTCTTCAACTCAATCATCCTTTTTCTCCCAGAGCACAAAAAAGAACAGGAAACAACAGAAAAGGAAAGTAACAAACATGTAGGCCTATATGTTTTCTGGAAATATATATGAGGTGGTTAATTCTCACAGCATAGGCCTACATGAATGTGAAGAATTAAATATTATCAATGTTTGAGAGAATTTCCTAGTTGTAAATTCTATAGCAGCTACATGGAATGTACGTTTACATATATACATTGTACGATACATCATAAAAGTTTCTTTCCTTCCAGGCTGGACATTCATGTCATCTCTCTCCAGAACTCAAATATTGTTTACAAAAAAAAAAAAAACAGAAGACAGTAGATAATTTAATTAAATATCTCTGCAAAAAAACTACACGAAATAATTTAACACATATATTGTACTTGTAAAATATCTATGTATGAGCTAATTTATTTTCACATCTTTTGACAGCTAACATGCATGGACGTTCTATGGAACGTTTTCGTGTGGTTTTAAATGGGAAATTATGTTACGATTATTTGTACTTAACCTTCATGATTCGGTTGATGTAAAATACGACGAATGCGATGCTGCAATAATTGCCCCTTGCCGGGGCCCCACTCTGCATCGGCCGAATATTTGTGTCGATTTCCATTGTACAAGATGCTTTTATCGAAAAATTATTACAAAGCATTGTCATTAATGTAAGAATACTTCATTTGCATCAAATGTATCATCTCAAAACAACAATTTGCATACCACATTAGTGGTTTATCACACGAAACGAAACCGACACGACTGAGAAACACATGTCCATGTTGACATTTCCACGCAGCCTCGTTTTCAAAGAGTTTGGCGAATTTATATTTAGAACAGTGCTAAATTTACACGGGGATTCCCCAAAATTTCAATGGTCAAAAACTGGACACCGTAAGCAGAACTTGACCATCATTATGGTATACAATGACTTTTGGAAGGCCAGTAAAGAACGCATTTAGATTGTTTCTTTGCCCGACTATTCACTTTAACGGATATTTACTGTCAGCCAATGTTCCGTAACACGTTTTTGGTTGTTTTGGATAATATTGGGTAAGTTATGAACTAGTTTTGGGTAAAATCGTCGTGCCGATAATTAGATTTATTCTATAAGGAATAAATCAATTTATAAACGGGACAGCTTACAGGGGTCGACATTAACGCTTGTCCGCTTGCCCGGTAACCAGACGAACACTCCCGGGCGGACAAGTGAATACATTAAAATACTTGTCCGATGGGACAAGTAACAATTTCTGTCTCTGTGTTTTTATTTACAACGTATTTCTATTGTCAACATTCTGGCTGTCGAATATTCTGACGTAAGAAAACCAAGCAATACTCACGATAAAAAAGTATGAAAAATGAAAACGGAAATAGTCTTGCCTGTAGTGTAAATGATTTTCGGAACTCTATGATGATCATATGTAAACACCTGAGGGGTTTCGAAAATACTCAATCTGCCTCACGGATACGTTTGAAATAATGTGCTAGTTTGTAAAGCATTGCAGCAACACTGATGAATGTAATTGAAGATGGATCTCCGCAAGTTTGGCTTCGTTAGCAACAAACGAAAAAAAATACTGACGATGTCCAAATTAGTAATTCTAAAGAGGAGAAGAAAAAAGAATATGAGAGAAAACGAATACGGAAGTTTCAGGATTCGTGGAAGAGTGAGTTTGAAGGATTATGTTATGAGGAAACAATATCGAAGGAAAGTGAAAGTATGGTGACGGAGGCAAAATCTCCTGCCAGCTCCTGGTCCCGGTACTAGCGTCAGCGATGTAAAAGAAAAATGTGTTTATGTACTGCGATGTATGTAGAAATTATAAGCAATTAGCTGACCAGTCAAGCTCTATGTTTGTTGGAACGTCATCATTCCGTAGGGATACTTTAGTTTCACACTGGAAAAGCAGTTCACATCAAAAGTGTGAAGAAAGGAAAAATCTTGAGTTATCTAGTCGTAGTTCCGGTTCTGTGTCAGTAGCAGGTCCCATAGTAAACATGGCAAGGAAGATGGGAGAAGGCGTTGAAAAACAGATTGAAAAGTTGTTTAATACAGCATATTTTATCTGTAAAGAAGAAATGCCGTTTCAGAGTTATCCGTCCCTCATCAACTTACAAGTGAAGAACAAGGCGGACATGGGCAATTTCTATCACAGTGACAATGCTTGTAGAAGGTAAGAGTCAGGTATATAAACGGACAATTGATTGAAAAAATTTATGAATTAATTACCCAAATTAATTGGGTAAATTAAATTTGCATTAGTAGTTAAGTTATTAGCAAAATATTAAATAATATATTTCAGTATTGTAGGTTCTGTTATTTTGAAAAAGTTGTTAATTTATTTTTAACAATGTTACATTTATTTCACCGCAATTTTATCAATGAAAATTACAATTTATTTGGTAGTTACTAATGGCTGAATCAATTATTTGTATTTCCAGGTTTGTCAGTCCTATTTTTGATGATCTGTATGGCGCATACATAGATCAACTGAAAAAGAAAAAAAATTCTTCTCAATTCTTATTGACGGAGCCACAGACACTTCAATTACAGAGAATGAACTGATTTATGTCAGAAGTTTAAGTGATAGTGGAATACCAGAGAATCATTACTGTCAATTGAGGACATCCAGCATGCACATGCAGATGGAATTCTGGAGTGTATTGAGACAGCATTTAATCGCTGTGGTATGGATGATTGGAAAGACAGGTTAATTGGTTTTGGGTCAGATGGGGCGTCTGTCAATCTTGGTGTGAGAGGGGGAGTAGCAGTCAAGTTGAAAGAACATGCTGATCACTCGATTATTACCCACTGTGTATCTCATCGGTTGGAGCTTGCTGCAACAAATGCTATTAAACAACATCGTTTCATGAGGGACGTTCAAGATCTTCTCAACAATGTGTACAAACAGTACCATTATTCGCCAAAAGCATTAAGAGAGCTGCGACTAATTGCAGAATCGCTTGAGGAAAAAATATTGAAGCCGGGGAACCTTCACGGTACAAGATGGCTATGCTTGATGTCCTAAATATCCTGTCAGAACTGAGTCTGTCATCCCAAAAGGACAATGTGACATTAGGTCAAATGATTGATGCAATCACATCTACTCACCTTTCTCTAGTTGAGCTGAAATCAGAGAATGGAGATGCACTGTCAAGTTTTCTGCATGATGTTACCCATGACAACTGCTTCAAGACAATTCAGTTAACAAACATAAAACACAATGATGACTTTAAACAACAAAAGGAAGATATCATAGGGAAAATTTCACAGGCTATTAATCAAAGATTTAGGGTAATGGAGACGGATCCAATAACGACAGCAGCTGCTAAGATACTGTCCTTGCAGGAATATCCAACAGACAGGGACACCATGGCAACCTATGCTACTACTGAACTGAACCTGCTGGTGGAACACTTCACGAATCCCCTCACAGAAGCTGGTTGTACTTTAAATAATGTTTGGAAAGAGTTCAAGGATTTTTAGGCCTATTTGTTGAGGAACAAAGCTATTTCATTCCAAAGTATTTTCCAAAATGATGATTTGCGCCAGCGCTTACCAAACCTTCTCATGCTGATGGAAATCCTTCTGGTATTTCCCATTTCCAGCGCTAGTTGTGAAAGGGGTTTTTCAGCGATGAAGCGTGTGAAATCTGATTGGAGAAGCAAACTTGCACCTGAAATGCTAAGGAAACTGTTGTTTATTGTGATTGAGGGGCCAACAGTAGATGAGTTCAACACAGCAAGAGTTATGGACAGGTGGTGGTCCTCTGGAAGGGCAAAGAGGCCTGGCTTTAACCCTTTATGACTTTATGTAGTCTTCGTGCTACATGTCATGACATTTCAGAAGATACTAGTGACTTTTAAATCATTTGTTTTCTTAGTCACATGTTTTGATGGGTTAACAAAAAACGACCACTTGTTTACATGATTAAACTTTATTTCATTCAAGAACTCCACTTGCACATTTGTTATTGTATCATAATCGATGACATGTCATACCTTAAGCTAATGGAACTTAAAGCAGCCAGTGAAATAAGTTATGTCGGACAAGTAATAATTTCATTCGGACAAGTTAATTTACCTTTCACTTGTCCAAAGGGACAAGTACATCTAAAAGTTAATGTCGACCCCCTGGCTTAGGTGTTTGAAATTTTATTATTTCGCTACTTAGGTTTTTTGAGCGGGCATGCGTAAACGTCCTTTCTTGTCACGGCTCTGAGGAACAGAATTCATAAGAAATTCTCACGTCTTAGAAAAAAAGTAAGTAATCCAATATTCACATGGAAATACGGCGTTAAAATTATGGATTAGTCATAAGAAAGTAGTTGTATTATGTTTAAACAGTTATTCAATTTTAATTGATGTCGTGAATATATGACGATTTAAATGGATTGAGTGTGTTGAGAAGAAAACTGTGATTCGACCCACGCCGGTAAAATACAGATCCTTATTTTCACTACGTTTGATAAGAGGATAAGAGAAAATCCCATTAGGGTTCATGTCAAGGTGACACTTTGGAAATGGCCAATCCAAATTCATATCTGCTACATGTACTTGCAAAATTTTGACAGTGAATTTCAGGGCTGAAAATAGTGTCATCTCGCCCAAAGAGCACAATAAAGTGATTGTTTATCTATATTGGGACGAAATATCGTTTTCAATAAATGTGGACAGGTGTAGAAAATGTATCCTATATGAAGACCACGTAGTATAAAGGTCATCTCGACGTGACCTCCTATGGGATATTGTCAGATCCTTTATATAATGGAAAGGTTTATAAGGATCCTGTATTTTAATCAGATTGATTTGAACTCTAGGGCTTAATTAAAAATGATGGTATATATAGTATATGGTAAAGTCCATCGTAATTTATTTATTTATATAAAAAAAAATCATAATATACCATGCATGTTGTTTCAAGTTATACATGTGCCAAGTACTTTTTTAAGTTTATTATGACAGTAGTCCTGGTAATACACGTGTATGCATCAATCATTAAGATAGATCGCAGGCCCTTTACTTGGATCCGGAATATTAATCTCCCCGTTTGTTTATTATTATTGTTTGTTTATTAGCTCACCTGGCCCGAAGGGCCGGTGAGCTTATGTCATGGCGGCGGCGTCCGTCGTCCGTCCGTCCGTCAACATTTCTTTTAAATCGCTACTAGTCATAGAGTTCTGCCTGGATTGTAACCAAATTTTGCCCACAAACATCCTTGGGGGGAAGGGGAACAGAACTTGTATAAAGTTTGGCTCTCACCCCCCGGGGGCAGGAGGGGCGGGGCCCACCCCAATAGGGGAAATAGAGGTAAATCCTATAAATCGCTACTTGTCCTAGAGTTCTGCGTGGATTGTAACCAAATTTGGCCACAAACATCCTTGGGGGTAGGGGAACAGAACTTGTATAAAGTTAGGCTCTGACCCCCGGGGGGCATGAGGGGCGGGCCCCAATAGGGGAAATAGAGGTAATATCCTATAAATCGCTACTTGTCCTAGAGTTCTGCATGGATTGTAACCAAATTTGGCCAAAAACATCCTTGGGGGAGGGGAACAGAAACTTGTATAACGATTTGGCTCTGACCCCCTGGGGGCAGGGAGGGGCGGGGGGCCCAATAGTGGGAAATAGAGGTAAAATCCTATAAAACCGCTACTTGTCCTAGAGTTCTGCATGGATTGTGACCAAAATTTGGCCACAAAACATCTTTGGGGAGAAGGGGAACAGAACTTTGTATAAAGTTTGGCTCTGACCCCCCGAGGGCAGGAGGGGCGGGGCCCAATAGGGGAAATAGAGGTAAATCAACTATAAATCGCTACTTGTCCTAGAGTTCTCTGCATGGATTGTAACCAAATTTGGCCACAAACATCCTTGGGGGGGGTAGGGGAACAGAACTTGTATAAAGTTAGGCTCTGACCCCCGGGGGCATGAGGGGCGGGCCCAATAGGGGAAATAGAGGTAAATCCTATAAAATCGCTACTTGTCCTAGAGTTTCTGCATGGATTGTAACCAAATTTGGGCCAAAAAACATCCTTGGGGGAAGGGGAACAGAACTTGTATAAAGTTTGGCTCTCTGACCCCTGGGGGCAGGAGAGGGGCGGGGGCCCCCAATAGTGGAAATAGAGGTAAATCCTATTAAAACCGCTACTTGTCCTAGAGTTCTGCATGGATTGTGGACCAAAATTTGGCCACAAACATCTTTGGGAGAAGGGGAACAGAACTTGTATAAAGTTTGGCTCTGACCCCCCGGGGCAGGAGGGGCGGGGCCCAATAGGGGAAATAGAGGTAAATCCTATAAATCGCTACTTGTCCTAGAGTTCTGCATGGATTGTAACCAAATTTGGCCACAAACATCCTTGGGGGGAAGGGGAACAGAACTTGTATAAAGTTTGGTTCTGATCCCCCGAGGCAGGAGGGGCGGGGGCCCAATAGGGGAAATAGAGGTAAATCCTATTTAAATCGCTACTGTGTCCTAGAGTTCTGTATGGATTTTGTAACCAATTTTGGCCACAAACATCCTTGGGGGTTAGGGGAACAGAACTTGTATAAAGTTAGGCTCTGACCCCCGGGGGCATGAGGGGCGGGGCCCAATTAGGGGAAATAGAGGTAAATCCTATAAATTGCTACTTGTCCTAGAGTTCTGCATGGATTGTAACCAAATTTGCCCACAAACATCCTTGGGGAGAGGGGAACAGAACTTGTATAAAGTTAGGCTCTGACCCCTGGGGGGCATGAGGGGCGGGGTCCCAATAGGGGAAATAGAGGTAAATCCTATAACATAAATCGCTACTTGTCCTAGAGTTTCTGCATGGATTGTAACCAAATTTGGCCAAAAAACATCCTTGGGGGAAGGGGAACAGGGAATTGTATAATAAAGTTTGGCTCTGACCCCCTGGGGGCAGGAGGGGCGGGGGGCCAATAGTGGAAAATAGAGGTAAATCCTATAAACCGCTACTTGTCCTAGAGTTCTGCATGGATTGTGACCAAAATTTGGCCACAAACATCTTTGGGAGAAGGGGAACAGGAACTTGTATAAAGTTTGGCTCTGACCCCCCGAGGGCAGGAGGGGCGGGGCCCCAATAGGGGAAATAGAGGTAAATCCTATAAAATCGCTACTTGTCCTAGAGTTCTGCATGGATTGTGGACCAAAATTTGGCCACAAACATCTTTGGGAGAAGGGGAAAACAGAACTTGTATAAAGTTTGGCTCTGACCCCCCGAGGGCAGGAGGGGCGGGGCCCCAATAGGGAAATAGAGGTAAATCCTATAAATCGCTACTTGTCCTAGAGTTCTGCATGGATTGTAACCAAATTTGGCCACAAACATCCTTGGGGGTAGGGGAACAGAACTTGTATAAAGTTAGGCTCTGACCCCCGGGGGCATGAGGGGCGGGCCCAATAGGGGAAAATAGAGGTAAATCCTATAAATCGCTACTTGTCCTAGAGTTCTGCATGGATTGTAACCCAAATTTGGCCAAAAAAATCATCCTTGGGGGAAGGGGAACAGAACTTGTATAAAGTTTGGCTCTGACCCCCTGGGGGCAGGAGGGGCGGGGGTCCCAATAGTGGGAAATAGAGGTAAATCCTATAAACCGCTACTTGTCCTAGAGTTCTGCATGGATTGTGACCAAAATTTGGGCCACAAACATCTTTGGGAGAAAGGGGAACAGAAATCTTGTATAAAGTTTGGCTCCTGACCCCCCGAGGGCAGGAGGGGCGGGGCCCCAATAGGGGAAATAGAGGTAAATCCTATAAATCGCTACTTGTCCTAGAGTTCTGCATGGATTGTAACCAAATTTGGGCCACAAACATCCTTGGGGGAAGGGGAACAGAACTTGTATAAAGTTTGGTTCTGATCCCCGGAGGCAGGAGGGGCGGGGCCCAAATAGGGGAAAATAGAGGTAAATCCTATAAATCGCTACTTGTCCTAGAGTTCTGTATGGATTGTAACCAAATTTGGCCACAAACATCCTTGGGGGTAGGGGAACAGAACTTGTATTATAAAGTTAGGCTCTGACCCCCGGGGGCATGAGGGGCGGGGCCCAATAGGGGAAATAGAGGTAAATCCTATAAATTACTACTTGTCCTAGAGTTCTGCATGGATTGTAACCAAAATTTGCCCACAAACATCCTTGGGGGAAGGGGAACAGAACTTGTATTTAAGTTAGGCTTAGGCTGACCCCCGGGGCATGAGGGGCGGGCCCAATAGGGGAAATAGAGGTAATCCTATAAATCGCTACTTGTCCTAGAGTTCTGCATGGATTGTAACCAAATTTGGCCAAAAACATTCCTTGGGGGAAGGGAAGGGGAACAGAACTTGTATTAAAGTTTGGCTCTGACCCCCTGGGGGCAGGAGGGGCGGGGGCCCAATAGTGGAAATAGAGGTAAATCCTATAAAACCGCTACTTGTACCTAGAGTTTCTGCATGGATTGTGACCAAAATTTGGCCACAAACATCTTTGGGAGAAGGGGAACAGAACTTGTATATAAAGTTTGGCTCTGACCCCCGAGGGCAGGCTTGGGGCGGGGCCAATAGGGGGAAATAGAGGTAAATCCTATAAATCGCTACTTGTCCTAGAGTTCTGCATGGATTGTAACCAAATTTGGCCACAAACATCCTTGGGGGAAGGGGAACAGAACTTGTATAAAGTTTGGTTCTGATCCCCGGAGGCAGGAGGGGCGGGGCCAAATAGGGGAAATAGAGGTAAATCCTATAAATCGCTACTTGTCCTAGAGTTCTGTATGGATTGTAACCCAATTTTGGCCACAAACATCCTTGGGGGTAGGGGAACAGAACTTGTATAAAGTTAGGCTCTGACCCCCGGGGGCATGAGGGGCGGGGCCCAATAAGGGGAAATAGAGGTAAATCCTATAAATTGCTACTTGTCCTAGAGTTCTGCATGGATTGTAACCAAATTTGGCCACAAACATTCTTGGGGGAAGGGGGAACAGAACTTGTATATAAAGTTTGGCTCTGACGCCCTGGGGACAGGAGGGGCGGGGCCAATAGGGGAAATAGAGGTAAATCCTGTAAAATCGCTACTTGTCCTAGAGTTCTGCATGGATTGTAACCAAATTTGGCACAAACATCTTTGGGGGAAGAGGAAACAGAACTTGTATAAAGTTTGGGCTCTGACCCCCCCCCCCCCCCCCCCCCCCCCACCCGGGGCAGGAGGGGCGGGCCCAATAGGGAAAATAGAGGTAAATCCTATAAACTCGCAACTTGTCCTAGAGTTCTGCATGGATTGTAACCAAATTTGGCCACAAACATCCTTGGGGGAAGGGGAAACAGAACTTGTATAAAGTTAGGCTCTGACTCCCCGGGGGCAGGAGGGGGTGGGGCCCCATTAGGAGAAATAGAGGGTAAATCCTATAAATCGCTACTTGTCCTAGAGTTCTGCATGGATTGTAATCAAATTTGGCCACAAACATCCTTGGGGGAAGGGAACAGAACTTGTATAAAGTTTGGCTTTGACTCCCCGGGGGCAGGAGGGGTGGGGCCCAATAATAGGGAAATAGAGGTAAATCCTATAAAATAGCTACTTGTCCTAGAGTTCTGCATGGATTGTGACCAAATTTGGCCACAAAACATCTTTGGGGGAAGGGGAACAAGAACTTCTATAAATGTTGGCTCTGACCCCCGGGGGCAGGAGGGGTGGAGCCCAATAGGGGGAAATAGAGGGTAAATCGCTTCTTGTCCTAGAGTTCTGCATGGATTGTGACCAAATTTGGCACACAAACATCCATGGGGGAAGGGGAAACAGAACTTCTATAAATGTTGGCTCTGACCGCCCGGGGGCAGGATGGGTAGGGCCCAGTAGGTGAAATTAGAGGTAAATATTCGAATTCCTTCAGAAAAGAAACAATGAACCTGTATTTAGAACATTACTTGGCATTAACAAACCAGGTGAGCGATACAGGCCCTCTGGGCCTCTTGTTTTGAATAGTCATAATATCAAAGCGCTCCAATGACCATGATTAGTTGTGCTTCGAAATCGACTTGCAGTGATGTGGTAAACAAAACGAAACGCGATGTGAGTTAGAATTTGGATTATACAAGACAAAATAGATGGAAAGCAAACATATGTATCGGTTAATTTTGAATCTAATCAATAGAAATTCTCTCACCTTAATGTATATATATTGTCGAGATCTTTTATTGTGTAAATCGATCCCCGAATTTGTTTTCGGTCATGCACAACTATTGGTCAACGAGTTGTCAATCTTAATTATAAGTACTTATGATAATTGGGATACGAAGTTGCCTGTTCTATTAAACTTTTTTCTCTCATTCCATGCGAGATCATGCCCAGAACCAGTAAACGGTTAGAAGACAAAAACGGCCCGTGGGACAACTCATCCATATGCCCCTTCAGTGAGGAGTCTACCTCAACCCTCCGGTCCTGAGGAGATGAGTCTACCTACACCCTCCGGTCCTGAAGAGAGGAACTTAATACATCCTCTGGCCCAGCAGAGAGGAGTCTACCTCCACCTCCAGCACAGAGCTTTGAGAACAATCCGCATATTGCTAATACAGGTACTAATATCTGGGGGTCATCATGTTATATCCTGTGAGGAGGTTATAAACCCCTCACCACTACTTAGTAACCAGCTTTGGGCTAATGTTCCTTTTGTCAGTTAAGGATAAAATATGGAATGGCGAATTTATCGAGCTAGGAACTTTGCTGGTAACAGATCCTGAAAAGTTTAATAACCAGTCTTTGATAATTAAGAATAGTATCATCCAGGTTAAAAAATCAATCAAGAAAAAAATTGAGTCAATTGACGAATGGACTGATGCTATTATTATTTTCGTTAGCCTTCTGTTGGTCAGATCACCTGAAAAGGCTCAGGAGTTATTGAAGTTTGTGAACACTGTGAGGTCAGCTCACTCTACTTTTGGAGGTATGGGTTGGTTAACTTATGACACTCAGTTCAGATTGCGTCAAGCGAGGGACCCATCCCCATCTTGGGGAAGCATTGATGCAGAGTTATGGCTTGCTTGTCTAGGCACTGGCCTTTCAACTGTTCCTCAGAATAAAGGTTTCCAAAATACACCTCAGATTAACCCAAGGGTGTGTTATCCATATCAGCAAGGGATCTGTCAGCGTAGGCCTTGTAATTTTGCACATATTTGTATGCGTTGCGGGGGTTTGCATCCCAGTTCAAACTGTTACAAGTCTAATCAAACATTAGCTAGGGGCACAGAATTTTGTTTTCCCTCGTCCTCAAAACCCAATGAGTTTTCGCCCCTCCAATCAGAATTCATTCAGAGGTAGAAACCCGCAGCAATTTAGGGGAGCTAGATTTAGGCCAAATCGACCATCAATGTAACAATTCCAGCCTTTCCATGCTAGGTGTTACTCCAGTGAAAGTTGAAGTTTTGAAGCAAAAAATATCATTGTATCCTTTGCAAGAAGTAGCAGAGGAATTAGTCAGAGGTTTTGAGGAAGGTTTTCATTTGCATTATGAAGATCCTAGAGAAACAATCTGTGTTTTAATCCTTACTTGCCTTTTCTTACCCTGATCTTTTATCCTGATAATAATGCATGACTTGTAGTTTGGCCCTAAATGACCTTAGTTGTCGATGGGCCGTAAAACTCAAACAAACAAACAAAAATTGCCCACTAGTTATGTTTGCCTTAAGAAAAAATGTCCAATTTAAGGCTCGTCATGTACAGGGGGTCTGTAATTCTGTTGCTGATGCTTTGTCTCGATTTCAGTGGTGCAGATTCCGACAACTGGCACCTTGGTCCTGCCCAGAGCCTTGTACAGTTCCTCAGGAGTTTTGGAACAGTTTCAAGTTGAATTCGATACTTCAGTTTCGGCATCCTTAGCGGAAAATACAAAATTTGTTTATGAAAATGCAAAGCGAGTTTTTTGAGGACTTTCGTGTTCAATTTGAGTTTAATAGTGTATGGCCACCACCTATAGCTCATTTGGTTAATTGTGCCTTGCATTTGTCAAACAAAAAGGTAGCCCCTTCGACAAAGGACATATATGGCTGGTCTCAGTTTTTATAGCAAATGTTTTGGAGGTGGGGATCACACCCATAACTTTTCGTTATAGAAAATTTTGGAAAGCATGAGACGTACTGTGTCATCCAAAGATACTAGGGTCCCCATAACATTGGATATGCTTAAGAAAATGCCATTTGCTTTGCAGCAAATCTGTAGTACACATTTTGAATCCAAGTTGTTTTTGGCTTCATTTTTATTAGCATTTTTTGGTTTATTACGGGTCAGCGAAATAGTAGTGTGCAGGGGAAATAGTGAAAGAGTCTTACAAATTGAGGACATTTCTTTGAATTTTAACTCAGTAGAAATCAACATCTGTTGTGGAGAGCCTCGGGCATACCATTATTGAAGTATTTTGCGATAAAGGGCCTGTTGGGGAGAGCCTCAGGCATATCAATAGTGAACTATTTGTGATAAATGGCTTGTTGGAGAGCCTCGGCCACACCAAAAAAACATAGATAATTAAAGATAAGAAATTATATATGATTATTCTGAAATTAAAATCTAGGAACTTTTCTGAAACCGGAAGTGACATGAAATGCCGGAAGTGATATTCCGGAAGTAGTTTGAGAATGAATTGTTGTAGATATTTGGACTAATTGCCATTAATGCCTTTATGGCGTGCATTGTTCAATAAAGCTGTAGCCTTGTATTGTCTATTTGTGTGTCTGTTATCTTTTATAATAAAGATCTGTATTTTAATCAGATTGATTTTTTTTTTTTTTAATTAACGTCCTATTAACAGCTATGGTCATGTATGGACGGCCTCCATGTATGCGGTGTGTTGCGTGTATGTTGTGCGAGGTGCGTGTTTTGGGAGACTGCAGTATATTCATGTTGTGTCTTCTTGTATAGTTGAACTATTGCCCTTTTTATAGTGCTATATCACTGAAGCATGCCGCCAAAGACACCAAGCAACACACCCCACCCGTGTCACATTATACTGACAACGGGCGAACCAGTCGTCCCACACTCCCCGTTGCTGAGCGCTAAGCAGGAGCAGGGTAAAACTACCACTTTTATAGACTTTGGTGTGTCTCGGCCAGGGTGGACAGAACCCAGAGCCTTCCTCACAGGGGCGAACGGTCAACGCAAGGCAAAAAGTGAGGCGTTGTGCCAAGGGACATTAGGCATTTCAGTTGAAAGATAAAGTCAAGTTAGGAAGAAAAAAGATCCTAAATTTTTGTCGCCTTTTACGATCATGCAATAGGGGCAGCAGGTACAATTTTAACGCCCTACCTGATATTTTGCCTGTATTCATCCAATCCCACAAATCAAAATTCCTATTTATCACCACCTCTTTTTTTTCTTCTGGAATAATGTCTTATTTAATTTCTTATTTACTTTTAGTTGTGAACCACGCCAGCATGATTAGTTCACGGAGATTAATATTCAATCCTATTGGGATTCATTACGGTGTTCGTTTAGAGCACATTCATTGGATGAACTTTGACTACGACGCAACTGAAGGCAGCCTACCGAGAACAAATATTCTGGGATTCAGTGTGGTACTTCCTGTGTATGAATCTTTCAAGGAAAAAAAACAACATTACTGCTCAAAATTCGATATTACAATTTTGTACGCAGGTGGGATGCATCTGTGGAGGATGACACAAAACTGAACCACCAATGACTATATTGTAAGTATATAGTTTTGCATCTGCAATGAAAGTAGATTTTGAGAATCTAGTTACCTTTATCTGTACTTTATAAAGTAATGGACATAACATCATTTGTTCAAAAACGTCCTATCGTTTTTTTTCGCTACCATTTAATACATTGCTTGATTTATTATAAACTTTAATTCTCTCGCAGAAATCAGAAATGATTTGTTTGCTTGATTAATGAACGTCCATTGCCTTAACAGTTATGGTCATGTAAGGACGGCCTCTCATGTATGCGGTGTGTTGCGTTTATGAATCGGAAATTAAATCATGAAATGAAATTATTAAAATAGATAAAAATAATTTCATTGTGATCATAAGTCAGATGACAAAAGCATTATAACAAGGAATAAAAAATTCTTCGGGGCTTCTTCTTATAAGAGTCTGGCTTTACCAAGCCACAGTCGAGCACTTTATATTTGATCAAATTCAATGCAGCGTGATAACGAAGCGACGGAGTACGTTTTTGAAAACCCTGCAGCTTTCACTCTTGGTTCAGTGGATAAATACAATCTCTCGCCCCTACAGAAAATGTTAATTAAGAATTATAAACAGGGTATAATATATGTCAAAACGACATAATCTTCATTATTTATGCTAAAAGACTAATTATGGGACAGATTTTAGTGGAAGTAACCGATATTATATATTACCTGATGTCTCTGCATAACAATCTGATTAAAATGACAGATCCTTAATATATGGCGTGGTTCGTGAATGGAGTCGGGGGACCACCGCGTGGAGAGTAGCATGGTCATGAATGGTGTCGGGGATCTAACATGATGTCATTAGTCAACAACGATAGGAACCCCGTGCAGGGTACGGATCTAATAACTTTTTACTACAAACGCTCCTCAATCCCCCCCAAAACGATTTAAACTTCGCCTCGTACATCAATATCTTTGGCAAGGCAAGACCCTTAATGTTAGCAAACGAGGAGGACATTGTCACTTTCACAAATACTTTTGTTTGTTTGTTTGTTTGATTTATTAACGTCCTATTAACAGCTATGGTCATGTAAGGACGGCCTCTTCCCATGTATGCGGTGTGTTGCGTGTATGTGGAGTATCGCTCGAGGCCCAACATAAGGAGCAGTTTGATGGATGGGTGCACCACAGACAGGGATCCCAGACTTTCAGCTCATACTCAAGCCTAACAACATGACGACCCAGGTCCTACAGGGAACAACGACGACCCTTTTAGTGTAACAACGACAAAACGCAACTCGTCACGTGGAACAAGAAAACGTCCCATTTGGTTTGTTTGTTGATTAATTAACGTCCTACCTGAATGCTTGCTATGATGATCATTCATTTCTCCAGACAAATCGTGAAATAACTAAATTTGCCGGCACATGTGACCAAAATGTGTAAACTGGCTCATGAATATGTCTTCAGTGTGTAACTATTTAACACTATAGGTGAACCACGCCAGCATCATCTCATGAGATTAAATCAAACCTATGTTGGAGACAGCATTAGCTCGCCTTTAGGGTCAGCACAGACAGTTGATGAGACTTGAGTATTTACTATTTAAACATGGAAGGCATATGACAAATTAACAGACTCAAAAAAAAACTAAAGGGCCCCAAATTGGTACTTCCTATTATTCACGTTTCAGCATCCATACACTTAGGGAAATAAAATCATAATCATTTATGATGAACTTAAGCTGAAATTAAATAGACAAAATAGAAACAACTTGCATCAAAAAAACTTTTAACGTGAAATGGGACGCCAACGCTGACGCCAACGACGAGGTGACAACATTAGCTCCCCATATACTTCGAATAGGCAAGCTAAAAATAGTGACATGTACCCCACCCGGGGGTTTGGTAAACTGTTTTCCTGATAGTGGCGATAACAAAAGTACCATTGTATATAGTGTTTAGTAAGACAATTGTTTAAACTTGGAGTCCCTGGCAAGCCCTTCTCCCTAAAGACGATGTTGATAGAAACTTCATATTGGAAGGTGTGGCCCACGGTTTCCACATAGATTTTAATATGGTGTATCAGGTTCAACCCCAGCAGAAGTAGAAAATTATAACTCGTGTAAATCTACAACACTCAAAATTAGTTTCAAAAACAAGTGTGAAATTAATATCAATGGTTATTATGTAAATAATGTGTAAATAGTTTACGTTATCCAGTGACTGTTCATTGCTCTTATATGGACTTGCGCGAGGTAGCCAAGCACATAACACCTGGGTGCTATCTTGCAAAAATTGATTTGAGCTCAGCTTATAGATCAGTTAAAATTCTAATCCGTCTAATTTATAAAGCCACTGGTTTGAAATATATTTTTGATGGCGATACATCCCCCACTTTTTGGTATGATACTAAGCTCCCCTTTTTGGGATCTCCCTTTGGGCATCAACAAGTCCTAAAGATTTTTCAAACCCTGACTAGTGCCGTTTGCAGTAGAATGCTGAAATGTAAATTATTGACAATAGCATATCTTAGATGAATAGTGTTTGGTAAAACATACGATGAATGATTTAATGGAATTTAAACTTGTACCTTCGTATTCTTGGTTTTTTGCAATTAATTGGTAAAGGCCCTACCATTGGTTTTTTTTTGGGTGTATTGATCAATACTTTGTCTTTATGAATTTTTCGTGATAAACTTGTATGTTTTTCCGAAATACTTATGAACTTTTCTTCGCGAAAATATTATTGACAATATTCTTAAGTAGTATTACTTTATTTGTCCATGCAAATGTAAACAATCACACAAGCTGTTGATTTAGTGGGGTTAAAGTTATTTTTATTTTTTCTCCAATTATATAACTATTACTTATTTATATACTTCTTGGTGGTTTTGTGGATTTGTATGTACCTTTCTTTTCATTGGTTGAGATAACCTAATAAATGTGTCCGCCCAGTTGGTTTGGTATTTTGTTGCTTATTACTATACATTGGGTGAAGTGATGATCAAAGTTTATGTTTAAAGACAATTATGGACAAAAAGGCTGATTTAGGAAGTAACTGATATTATATAACCTGATGTCTCTGGCATAACAATCTGATTAAAATACAGATCCTTACAACATCTGACAATACCCAATATGGGGTCACGTTCGGATGACCTTTTACCACGTGTACTCCAGATCAAATATATTTTCTACACATTTCTACGTGAATTGTTAACGCCATTTCGTCCCAGTAAGCATATACATTTAGAATGTTGTGCATTTTGGGCGAGATGACTACGTACACGAAAATTATTCGGACAGTTTTTTTCAAACTAGTTCGTCCCCAGTCAAGATTCTGGCAGTGCCAATTTGATTGGCCATTTCCAAAGGTCATCCTGACGTGACCCCTGATGCCTGATGGGGTGTTCTCAGATCCTCATATCTAACGTAGTGATAATAAGATCCTCATATCTAACGTAGTGATAATAAGGATCTGTATTTTAATCAGATTGCTGGCATAACATACAGGACATTGGGTCTATTATTTTGACAATGTGCATTTCTTAAAAACATATTAAATCATTGTTCCATTGCTTAGCAATATCATCAGGTTATTTCTGAATAAGTGGCATAAAAACGTATCATATATATTGTCTGAAAGTGAAAAACTACAAGGCAGGCATTATTATTAGGATAACAACAAGGACTGTATTTAAAGGAAAAAAAGGCAAGTCATAACTAAAACAAAATTGTAAATGCTGATTTAATAAAAGGAGTTTAACTACCTCTCCAGTATTACAGTAAATATCCATATGTCATTCCAATGGTTTATCAGGTATGATTAATGTTGTGTATAATTTACACTGTTATTATGTTGTTTTGTACCATAGCATCCTTAAGTAAGACAGATTTTATATTTCGTTTTTAGTTTTTGTGTTGTAGTTTCTTACAGATTTGAATAAAGTCTTAAGCATTTGACTGAGTTCGCCGTTATCTATCTGTCGGCCAAAGGACAGAATAGTAAGAAATCGCTGCCTAGAGGGCTTCCCCAACCTACGTGAATGTCAAGGATACTAATGAGAGATTGTTTTAATAGTTTATTTGAGTTTTACGGCCCATCAACAACTAAGGTCATTTAGGGCTAAACTACAAAGCAGATATTAGCATTAGGATATAAACAAGGACTGTATCTAAATTAAAAATTGACCAGTATTGTTTGAGTTTTACGGGCCCATCGACAACTAAGGACATTTAGGCCCAAAACTACAAGTCATGCATTACTATCAGGATAAAAGGATCAGGGGTAAGAAAAAAAGCAAGCTAAAGGACAGAAAACACAGATTGTAAACTGGTTAATTTGATAAAAAAAAGGTTTGCATGGGATAAAATAAATTTGGCTAAAACACTGAGGAAAAATCATGCACAATGTTGATGAAACGATGCAAATGTTGAGTTGATACGATGTATGATAAACAGTAAAGAAAACGTTCATATTTTGCTTTAAAATACCGATCTCTTTGAGATAATTAAAAATACGATTATGTCTCACGGCATGAAACAAAGTGTACATGTCGGAGACATCGTAGTATTTATCTCGTATGTGTTTAAAATCAATACAATGCAATAAAAATATGTTCCCACTGTGAGAGGAGAATCACATGCATTCATGGGCATGTAGGAGGATCATCCCCTCTCAATAGATAGGAATGTGTAAAATATGTGTGTCCAGTTCGGAGCCGAGAGAGGAACAACTTCCCTCTCTGCGGTCTCTCCGACTGGACAGTTTAGGATTAAGTGTAGGTTGAATTTTAAACAGTTTATTGTTTGTTTCGGTAGACCACCTTTGTTGCCAATGGTGTTTGAAGGCTGACTGAATTGAAGGTTTTGATCGTCGGTATATGGTAGTTTCAAATCTGTTTGTGCTAGGCGAAAGAGCAGTCTTAGCTGCTTTATCAGCCTGTTTCATTCCCCTTTATACCCTTTATAAACTCATAAAATTATAAGATCAGGATAAGAAAAAGGCATGTAAAAACTAAAACAAAATTGTAAATGTTGATTTAATAAAAGGAGTTGCATAGGATATAAAATAGTTTTAGCTAAAACACATAAGAAAAACTCGTGCACCATGTTGAACGGACCGATGAGTTGTTTGCATTGATATCAAAATCAGATAAGATGAAAAACCTTCCAATTTTTTTTTTAAATATCGGTCTCTTTGAGATAGTTGAAAATACGATTATGTCGCACGGCATGGAAAATACTTATCTCGATATGTGTAGGTTGAATTTGAAACCAGTAAATTGTTTGTTTCGGTAGAGACCACCTTTGTTGCCAATGGTATTTAATGGCTGACTGAATGTTCAAGGTTTGATGTCGGTGTTTGTTGTTTGTTTTTGTTTTGTTGGAGTTGATTAATTAACGTCCTACTTTGAACAGATATGGTCATGATGTCGGTGTAAGTTAGTTTTCAAATCTGTTTGAATGCTAGGCGCCCCTTAGCCCCCGTTGAGTCATCCCTATCATGACGCAAAAATTTTGAATCCCCTAGAAGGATGCTACCATTGCATTAAGAGAGTGCTTTCTCAATGCTTAGTTTCAGAGAAGTCGTTTATATGGAAAATAGCCAAATAGACCCTTTTGACCCGCCCCTCAGGCCCCAGGGGGGTTAAGCCGCATCATTTTCACAATTTTGAATCCCCACCCTATATCGATGCTATCATTGCATTATGAGTGCTATCCCATGCTAAGTTTCAGAGAAAAAAAAGTCATTCATATGGAAATAGCCAAATTGAGCCCTTAAGACCACATCCCTCAGCCCCCTGGGGGGTCAGCCCTGTAATGATATGCAAAATTG
>NW_027188510.1:0-20628 GCF_041381155.1 Argopecten irradians | reverse complement strand
GTGCCGCGAATTCAAAGTTTTATTATTAGAGACTATAAATGATAACTATATAAATTCTATATGGGCAAATTTTACCAACCATAAAACATTGACTTTAGTAAAACGTAATATAACAAATAAAGATAATAGGAACGCGAAAGGAAACTACTGATATCCAAATAAAATAGTACAAATGACTTAATGGTAAATAACAAATTATAGATCACTTAATCCCTTTGTTGCAGTGAAAAGTTTTTATCATAGTTAAAACTAAAAAAATATCGTAATATAATAATTAAAAATGACTGATCCAATTGACAATTGTTAGATGCGTTGTAAATTTAAAAAAAAAAAAAAACACTAAAAAATTAATAATATATCGAATTATTTCAAATTGAAGAACGTATTCTACCCCGATCCCTAACTATAACACACCACCTTGAGTCTGGTCTAGGTCTGAATGTACCTGGACCACCATGTCCACCTGTAGTGGACAACCGTGTTCACCTACGTAGTGCCACATCCGTGTCTACCTGTAGTCTAAATCTTGTGCACTCCGTGCACGTGGTCTACCTGTAGTCTAAATCTTGTGCAACTCCGAGTGTCTACCTGTAGTCCTAAACGTAGTGCAACTCCGTGTCTACCTGTAGTCTAAACCTCGTGCACTCCGTGTGCACAAGTGTGTAATCCTTTAGTCCTAAACTTCCAAACTGTAGCAGTTGAGATGGGTTGTTTTTACGTTCCTTCCACATATTCATAATTCTAAATATAACTGTCGAAGACAGATATATCTGGATCAAATTATCGATGAAAAGTTACATTATGTATAAGACCACGATCAAGTGTATTGTGGGTAGCGATAGGCCTAGGACGTCTCCTTGCAGGCGGTATATGGAATTTTCAAATTATTATTTGCCTAGTTGAAATAAATGATTTGTTTTAATGTCCAGGAGACAGGAGTCATCTCGTCTTTCCGTGTCAACACCAAAATAAAACTAACAGGCCTATTCAAGGACACGTCCTTGGCCTAGCTACTGTAAGATACTGACCATGTATATATCCGATGTAAATCCTCAGATATATAATTATTTATTCTGTAGTAATAGAGCTACATGTACTTGTAGCCCTCGCCAGATATTGTGAATAGTTTGAATAGGCATGTTTGCATGATATATTAAAAAAAAAAAAAAAAAAAAAAAAAAAAAAAAAAAAAAAAAAAAATTGCCGCCGGTGGTGAGAATCGAAAGATCAGAAGATCTGCACGTTAACACTAAACCAGATTTCTGCTTTTTTATATACAGTTTATTTTTTTTATAAGAAGCAGATAACATTGTTGTATGATAGAGTATTTCCTTATAAGAAAAATAAAAAAAATTGTAAATGTAATGTGCATGTAGCTGTTGTTTCAGCATGAAGAAAAGTGAAAAAAAGATAATAACACATTGATCACAAATCACAAAGTTTTGTGTTGTTCTTTAATATACCTGGTATACGATAATCTTTGTTTGTTATTTTATTGATTTTTTCTGATATGCTCGAACGTCGTTGAAGACACCCCCTGAGAGGAATGAGTTAGATTTCGCCGAGACGAAGCACACGCTCGTGTTACGTTGAAACAACGACAGTTTTTATTTTATACCATGGAATATCAAAGTTATATTATGCATTGAGAAATTGTACAATACAATCTTTTTTAGATTATATCTTTCTACTGCGTATGCATCGTAAAATTCTACTAAGTTGCATGAAAAATCACGATAACTGCAGGTACAGGTAGGCCTAATGTTATACAATGCACAGTCGATGTCGGGAACAGATCCGATTTGATGCATTCAACTCAAATATAAAAAAAAATTAATGCTACAGCCGAAACCTTTTGGACTCGGAGAAAGTCAAAGATCGCTTTTTTAATGAATAAGAAAAAATAAACACGAAAAAATCACGATAGCTGCTCGCAACCCAGTGGTACCGCGGTTTTATCGGTTTTCGACGGCGAAAGACCAAAATAGATTTTTTACACACAATGTTCAAACATATTCAATTCAACTCATTAATTATATGTGTCAGAAGCATGTTAATGATGTTTTTTTTTGTGCAATATTTCATGAATTCAATCTACTAAACGAAGCCTTGTATCCACAAACGCTGTAATATTTACATTGTAGCCTACGTAGGCCTACTGTTTCTTTTTGTCAAAGTGACGTTTAAATAATGAAATGTTCCAAGATAAAGTAGCACTATTATTTTAAACTATGTTAAGCTGTGTATGAGTGCAAATTGCCACCATAATACCGCAAATGAGTGCTTATTCAATCCTTCCAAACGTCAGCTTGCAAGGTCGAATCACCCGGGCTCATAGAGGACTCAAAAGTGACGTCATTGGAATGTTCGGGATCAAATCGTCAAATTTAGAAATGGTAATCAGAATAAAGAAATTAATCATTTATTTACTCACATCGCAATATTTTCATATCGCAACTGTTCTATTAAAGTTATATGTGCCGTATTTTTCATAGTCACGAATCAAGAAGAGCTTTTAATATGTCATTCCACTCCAAAAGTTACCAACATCTTGAGAATTACAATACTTTCAATGTATAGGT
This sequence comes from Argopecten irradians, assembly GCF_041381155.1. Taxonomy (NCBI): domain Eukaryota; kingdom Metazoa; phylum Mollusca; class Bivalvia; order Pectinida; family Pectinidae; genus Argopecten; species Argopecten irradians. The sequence continues at coordinate 18,046 of NW_027188510.1, read as the reverse complement.
TTTAATTAATTTTACAAGTACAAAAAGGACTGAAAAATCATTATATTAACATCTTCAGTGTAATGAAATGAGTACATACGGTCAGACCATGAAGCCATATTGTTGACCACAATTTCATTGCACATTTTTACAGTATTATTAGTAATTGTAAAGTGATTTCTGAAAGAATGTTTCCAGCTAAACGTGTACAAGGCACAAAAACAAGAATTTCACAGTGCATAACTTATGTGTTCCAACTAACGTTTATAAGGCATTATATATGTTTGTCTGTCCATTTGAATAATTTTCACAGCTTTATTCATTAAAACTTATGGTTTTAAATAGAAAATTGAAGAAAAAATAACATGTCCAAATTTTCGGCCAGTTACGGCACATATAACTTTAACCTCAAGGATGTTTCTGGCAAAATTTGGTTACAATCCATGCAGAACTCTAGGACAAGTAGCGATTTTTAGGATTTACCTCTATTTCCCCTATTGGGCCCCGCCCCTCCTGCCCCAAGGGGGGTCAGAGCCAAAATTTATTACAATTCAGAAACTCTAAGACGAGTTGCGATTTATAGGATTTACCTACTTTTACCCTATTTTGGCCGCCCCTCCTGCCCATGGGGCGGGGTCAGGGTCACCGTTTTATGCTATAGCTGGTCCCTTTCCCATAATAAAGTTTCTGACTCACAAATTTCGTTTTTAAATCCATGCTGTACATTATGACAAGTAAGAGATTTAAAGGAAATGTTGTCTGAACGGACAACGGACGTCCTGCACCAAGACTAAAAGCTCACCGGCCCTTCAGGCCATGTGAGCTAAATACTACTACGGTAAACATCATTTAATTCCTCGGGGTCCCATATGTATTAATAACGTTTAACATGCTAAGAAGTCTAATGCTTTTACAAAGGTAATGAAAACCTGATTTACCAACCTTGAGACAAATACAGAAAAAAGAACACCCACCAGAATGATAAAGCCAGTGACGTAAACACTAAATGTTACTCTTGCTTGGACTTTACAAAACAGAACTGAAGACTCGTTGATATCAAGTTACTTTGGTAGCGTTATTACACACTCTCGTGCTTTCCTGGTTGTAGTGTAAAATGACCGACAATCCACTCCACATTCAGTCGAACACTCAATCTGACTGATGAAATTCTGTTTAATGGCCAGGACATCTCCGTCAAAGTCCGAGAGACAGACACGATGATAATACACTTGTAAATGAAGTCCACGTCATCGCCTGGACGCATGTACACCCGAGAAACAGATGTCAGACTTATGTACCTACCCATGTTGTATGAGTAGTTGTTGGTAAGCACATGGGGCCTGACAGTCTTTATATAGATAGAGTATTTTTTGTAAGGGACAGTGCACCTAGTATAGACTTTACTGCGCCGGTCGTTAAGACATCCGGGTGCATGGACTGTGATCTAGGTAGATGTGCAGTTAATCTGGGGAGCGCGACTTCGCTATCCATGGATATTCTGTGTTCGATACCTTCCATGTATTTATAGGACATAGGAAATAGTTCTTTTGACACCCACTCCACAGAAAGTGCCTTACAGAGCATGGAGAATAATTAGTTTTGTCCACTTTGAAACGTGCCTAAAAGAGCATAACGAATAGAAATTTTGGTACACATAAAACGTGCCTTACAGAGTGCATGGAGAATACTTTTTTTCCACTTTGAAACGAGCCTTATAGGAGCATAAAGAATAGGAGTTATGGTACACATAAAAAGGTGCCTTACAGACATTCGGTAATTTATTTTTCTATCGGCCCCGGTTGTTACTAGGAACGTTAAACAAACATGCTTGGGTTTAGGACATTCTAAACCAGTAAGACCATGTGTGACCTACGTGTAACAATTACTAATGTAAACTTTGTATTCTAATACTATACGCAAAACATTTATAATGAATGGTTATATAATTCAAGATCCGTTCGGAATTTTCATCCGAGCAGCGAACTGTTAAAAATGATGAGCCAGCATAATATCGTTTATAATGATTTACCGTTTTGTCTTGGGTTATCTTAAATTAAGAGCATATTGATTTATAATTACAGATGCCCAAAAGGAAAACCCATCGCTAACCAAATGATATGTTTTCACTATCAATATACAGGAGCAGCCGATTTAGTATTTTTCTTCAGTTACAAAAGTTACTTACTTTACATTACCACCATTGAAAATTTTGAGCTTCTAATTTTACTTCAAACTAAAATATAAAAACATAATTGATTACATCCCGACAAAAAATCCGTGGTACTATATCCTATATAGAATGAAGTTCTGATTGCGCATGCGCTAAAAGCAAGATAAACTATTTAATATTATTTTTATGTTAATTATACATACATATGAACGCTAAACACTAATTATAATTGAAATGATGAGTATGGTTTATGCTCAGTTTTTTTTCGGAGAAGCATCTTTAAGAACATGGTGTTTTCTTGCCTCATGCAGATATGCCAGTCATCACTAAACTTACAACGCAGAGTTGTCTTAACAACACGTGTTATCGACATTTGTTCATAAAAGATTTACATCGATAAGAAAACATAATTAGAAAAAAAGTACAAATATTATGTAAAACCTTGTGTGTGATAGGTCCCCAATGAGACACCAGATATAGCTCTAGTTTAATCAAATTTTTTAATTATTTTCGGTTTGTCTGGCGTTCTCACACCTAGACCATTAATAGTTTTATAAAGAACTATGAGTGGTATATGCCAGATTCAACGTAAAGAACTCTACCTCGCCCCACACAGACAAAATCTGGTTCAAGGTTATCAACGCCTGTGACCGATGGGATTTTTTTTCAAATTGACTTAAATATACATGTCCTGTGTAAACGACAAGACAAAGGAGATCCTCCTAGTGTTGTATAATGTGGACCGCCTTGGTTCCTAGCCTTGTTTGTTGTTTTGATTAGTTTCACGCCTTAATAACGATTGCCATGTCAATTTAAGGATATACACTCTGGTGAGGTTGAAGTCGTCGTTGAAAGTCTCGTTTCAACCATTAATCAGAGAGTTTTTAGTGATTTTTTCAAAAAAGTATTGTCTCAATTTCTGTAGCAAGTTGCCATATACAAAATGTAGTCAAATATGGTCAAAAAATTGATAAATAGATTTTAAGAAATGACCAATTTGGAGGCCATTTTGAATATGTGCATTTTATACACTTTATAAGTGATGGAAATTTCTACTTTTTTATTTCAATATTTTTACTTAACTCGCCGGTGTGACAAACATGTTTTAGTTATATTTATAGATAATGTCTGATGCAAATCTTTTTAGGCTCCCTGTGTTGAAAATCATCAGCATTTAAGTGTGGAATTATATAAACCTATTGGTTTTTTAAGTTTTTTCCTTTTAGTGAAGATAAAATGAAATGAAATTTAAGTCACCAACCATAACCCCCTGTCTGTTAGTAATGAGGGCCTCATAGTACAGAATGAGTATGTCTTAGCTTTACAATGTTAAATTAAAATCATATTGATTTAGAATTAATAACGTTTGTATTGTTTGTTTGATTAATTGAACGTCACTATTAACAGCTCGATGGTCATGTAAGGACGGCTCGCCCTTATCCAGTATGCGGTGTGTTGCGTGTATAGTTGTTGCGAGGTGCGTGTTTTAGGGAGCGGTACTGCGGTAAAATTCATGTTATGTCTTCTTGTATAGTTGGAAACTATATAGCCCTTTTATACCAAGTGCTATATCACTGAAGCATGCAGCCCCGCAAGACATCAAATAACGTACATGGTTCAACACAGCAATACACCACCCATTTTGGTGTTGACATCAATATTTACCTGACAAGAGATCACATCTAATTGAAAAAGCTGATAGTTCAAGAAAAACCATATATAACCCTAATGGTTTTTCGCGACCTAGTCCAAATAGTTTTATACCAGTCGTCCCACAGAAATTCAAGGTAATAAGCGTAAGACGGCCTTTGTGTGCTGTTCCCTGAGCAAGCAAAGGAGATCCTCCTAGTAATTGCGTGGAGGTTGGTTCAGAAAGCATTGTGAATTCTTACCACTTTATAAAGACTCATTTTGGTGTAAGTAGTCTTTTCAGTGCCTAGGGTCCATGACAGAAACCCAGAGCCTGGATATATATATATAGTTAAACGAGATTTAAAATGTTAATACTCATAGTTTAAGGCGAAAATGGTAATATTTTACGCAAAAAAACAGAGGCAGTGGTTGACAATTTTAGCTATTAAGGAGGAAAAAATTCGTGGCACATTATCTCATAATGGAAAGATAAGCACCAAGGCGAAATAAGTCTTTTTGTGTTAGTAAATATACACGGATCTGAATGAAATATCATTTATGCACTTTCGGCGAAGAATCTAAGATCGTGAAAGTTATTATTTAATGTACAGAGAAATAAGCTTGTTTTATTTGCTAGTCACTAGCCTTTGGTTATGTTGTTAAAAGGTCACGATCTCATGCAAAATAGGGATAAAAAAATTAACCACCTAAAATAATCATAAACAGCAGCAGGTACAACATAATACAATGCAAAAGATTCTTAAAAAATCAGGTACTCACGCCAGCCTTACAGTGATAATATGAAACCAAACAAAAAAATCTTTAATCTTTCAATATCAGTGGGTAAATGGCTATCACAGTTGAAGAATTTATATATAAAATTACAATATCAGTAACACCAATAGAGGCATTAGCACGTGGGAATTGAAAACAATACAATATTAAAATTAATGAAACACCAATAATGAAGGCATAGAAGAAGTACAAAAAAAAATAAAAAATGAATTACAATTCTTCAAAATACATTGAAGCTGATCACGTGTATGTACGCAGTCTCTGCTAGCCTCACAACGTAACATCAAAATACCATCTCGAGCTCGAAACGGGCTATACCAATCTTATTAAAATACAGATTATTATTATCATCATGTTTATAAGAGGATCTGACAACATCCCATTAGGGGTCACGTTCTGGTGACCTTTGGAAATGGCCAATCAAATTGCAGCTGCCAGAATCTTGACTGGGGACGAAATAGTTTGAAAAAGCTGTCAGAAATATTTTCGTGTATAAAGTCATCTCGCCTACAGAGCAACAACAAATTAAAGCTAAATGCAAATATATACTGGGACGAAATATGTCCAGGTGACCTTTAGAAATGGCCAATCAAATTGCTACTTGCAAAATGTTGACAGTGAATTTCAGGGACGAAATAGTATGAAAAAACTGTCAGAATTATTTTGGTTTACGTAGTCATCTCGCCCAAATAGCACAATAAAGCTAATTGTATATGTATCCTGGGACGAAATATCGTTTTCAATGGATGTGACAAGGTGTAGAAGGTGTAGAAAATGTATCTGATATGAAGACCACGTGGTACATGTATAAAGGTCATCTGGACGTGACCCCCTATGGGATATTGTCAGATCCTTTATATAACGGAGTGGTTATAAGGATCTGTATTTTAATCAGATTGATATATTCATAAACAAAATTGTCACTTGATGCAATGCTACAAGTTCTTGGTGACAGATCCCACATTGAAAGGAATCATTAAAATTTACAGAAATTAAAATACATGAAACCTGCCTCATTCTTCACCACATGGGAGTTACTGCGTTGGATGAATTAAGTGTCGGAAACATTTGATATTGAAGTTTGCAAAGAATACTATTCATTTGCATGCTATATGATGTTTTATACGCAAGTTTGGACATTTAAAAAAAGCCATATCAAAATGGTTTAATATATCGTCACACATCTTCATTCTCATAATTTATGCCTGGATAACTCATGGCTAGCTTTAACTAAATCAGTCTCTTCTTGTCTGTAAATCTGTGTTATTTTAACAACATGAAATTTATTGATAAGGCTGGAATATATGATGAAATTTCCTTGATCTTGGTAATCCGGGTTAGGCACTAGGGGAGTTGGTGAAAGTCACCAGACAGTATCATTTGTACTCCACCAAATGGATGACTTCAATATTTTATTGCACAAAATAATTTGTGTAATTGTGTGAAGCTTTTGCAACTGAGCATGGATATTTCGTCTATTATCAAAACTTCCACATGCATGATATTGTCTCTGTACAACTTCATCACTGTTTCTACCATCCCTTATGCCACTAAATCTGTGGATGGTAGAAACGTTTATGGGCAAATCTAGTTCGTTGATTTTCTCCTGCAAAACACTGGCTGGCTGCTTTGCCTGTTGATGCAGTTATTCTTACTATTTTTTTCTTTTTTAAAGTGAATAGTCGGGCAAAGAAAACCAGTCTAAATGCGTTCATTGGCCTTCCAAAAGTTCTCACATATTAATACGACGGTCAAGTTCTGCTTAGTTTCCCAGTTCTGACCATAAAAGTAAAGAAACGTTGAAAGCATTGAAAGCGAGGCTGTGTGGAAATGTAACCACGGACATGGTGAGCCGGGAGGACGTTTTAAAAATGTCCATACTTTAAATTAATTTCTTCGTACGCAGACGGATTTTGACGAGAGATTTTATTTTTCCATTTCGTAAGAAATTATACTGGATACATTCACACCATTTCTACCGACTTTAGCCATCCTTGCCCGACTGTTCACTTTAAGATACTTGACACTAGTTTTGATAATAAGAATGTTTTTCCGGTACCCGGAGAACCTGTTATAAACAGATTGTGTCCTTTTTCGGCCGCTTCTAATACAGAGAGCTGGACGCAATCCATGTTTTTTTTGCGGTTTCCCGTACTTTTCTTGACAATCCTCGGGACTTACTTCACTTGATGCTATCAGTCCGAGAACACCCGAATGGCGTTTTATTCAGTCCGGACCTGCATCTCGTTCGGGTCAAGGTCACTGGTGACCCAAATCAAAATGGCACGAAATGAGCAATGCACGTCCCGATTAAATTAGTATTACAGCTTGTAGAGAAAAAGAGACGCGTGAACACTGGTATGGATGAGAAGGTTGAACCTTTATGAAGATATCGGTGTTATAAATACGTAGGTAGGTGACGATTAAGTATGAAAATACCGAGTTAGAAAAAAAGTAGGTCAGATTTCTGGCAAGCGATTGATAAATCCCTTGTGTATATTTATATGTATTTCCGGCTATTTTTTCATATAGAGACTATACATGGCCCTGTGATTTCTCGATCTATATCAGATCAATGTCATAATCTAAATAAACGGTAAAACACAGTTTAAAAAAATTAATGATACCCTCAATCTGATTAAAATACAGATCCTTATAACCACTCCGTTATATAAAGGATCTGACAATATCCCATAGGGGGTCACGACCAGATGACCTTTATACCACGTGGTCTTCATATCAGATACATTTTCTACACCTTGTCACATCCATTGAAAACGATATTTCGTCCCAGTATACTTATGTAGAAGATCAGGGAAAATAAACATTCCTTTCGAGTGCCCCGACCAGGAATCGAATCCGGGTCTCCGGCGTGGAAATCTACGGCTCTACCGACTGAGCCAAAGAAGCATGCTCCGTCAGCTGAGTGACAGAGACCGTATTTAACACTATGTACAAGTCAAACCGACCTGCTTCTTTTACATTTTGTAACAGGAGAGGAGAAAATGTAGCGGCCAGACCGGGATTCGAATGGTATTCCTGGAAGAAATCATATTGTAGATTTGGATCTAAGGTATTTTCAGCATTTGGCATCGGTAATACACATCAGGGAGATTTATGAAGCAGTTGATATGACAATTATAAAACATACTGTGTTAGAGTGAATATGGGTACATGATAATGGGATATTTTGATAAATAATCTCAGATGATAAATTTTAAGCTTAAAATATTGTCAAGTTCTATCATCTTGTGGATATTGATTTTGATTTTTCAAATTGTGTGTTCCAGCAATGATTGTTGGGTGTTGATTGAGAGTGTTTTTTTATGAAGGCCTTTTTGGTATTTTTCTACCATGGACGCATGGATTTGTTAATACGTTTATATTCATGTTATGAACTTTTGAACTGTCAGTGTACCAAATGTTGGCATTTGTCTTTTTAAAGGAGGGCGAATGTAAAAGTATTGGATTATTCGTACTTACGCTCGGTGTTTTTATTATGTCCTGCGTGACAAACCATGTGTTGTGATCGAGACTCCATTTGTTATGGGGATTTTCCCGATTGGGAATCCCGTTTCCGGTTCATACTAATGTAAATTTTGATTGGCTGTTATTTTTGATACTACTAGTCTGCTCATCTGTATAGATTGTTCATGGCATATTATTAAATTTGGGTATATAGCCAGATGTTTAGCTTAGTATAGCGAGTTCTGACGGAAGCTTTCATGTAGCTGTTCAGCTCCATTCTCTCTCTTCAAGGTTATTATCCCGATATCATGTAGGGTTTTTCGGTCGTAGTCCTCAAAATTACTCTGGATTGGGTGGTTGTATTCCATGTAGACAGCGCTAGGCAGTATTTAAAATGTAGTAAATGTTAATATAGTGAACCCCAGGGTAGGGAGAAGGGTGGTCGTTGGAGTCGGAAATATTAAAAATATAGTGTACATGTGCTGTAGTTGCTCAGCTTAGGCTAGAAAGAATATACGTACCCGGCCTACTTATTCTTTTCAGCCGGGTACGAACTGATCCCTATGTGTCGTAGTGGAGCACTGCCTCCGGAAATCACTCGGGCACAGTTTTCTATACTTTTTTGTAGTATACATATATATTTACATATAATTTTTGTCCAAAGCAAACATAACTACCATTCTTAATACCTACAGTACCGCTCACACGACGTCAAATTCACAATTTGTGGACTTGCCGTATCAATTCCCTTCATATGTATTATGTAAAAAAAATAATGCCTCGATGAGAATCTGATATTTCATGTGGTTCACTTTTATTGCCTAGTAGGTAAGCGATATCAAACAATTACGATAAAATGCAAACAAACGTTCTATAATGGTTTGCATAGTCATTACTTTGCTCCATTAGCAGTAATAGGCACCAATTGTAGCTCTAAAGACGACACCATTTTCTGTCAAAAAGTCTTTTGAGCTCCAATATTGCAGCTAAGCTTAGGCCTGTATTGTTTTGGCCATGTTGTCTCGCTGGTGAAATGCGTTCTTTGTAAATATTCTGTGATGTTCTGTATTTCATCTCCATGTTTAGCCATTGTGTCTTGTCTATTAAAATGTTGAACTTTATGAACTTTGTCGTCTGTTGACCCGTAGACCTAGCCAGCAGAAGTCGAGACGGAACCACAGAGTTGACGAACCTATACCAAGAGATCCCAGAGGGATCTTGGCGCCCACCTAAGAATTATCTTTGTTCGACAAAGGAAAGAGGAATCTTTTCTCTGCTTTTCAAGCTTTTACTACATATTACTACACATGAAATTTGAGAAAGATCCCTTGACTACTTTCTGAGATATATAACAGTAACAAACTTCAATTATCAAAATCCAAGATGGCTACCTGTCTGCCTTCTTGTTCTTCAATCGGTCCTAAAATGCAATATGCACAACTAGGCCCCTAAAAGAACCTGTACATGAAATTTTAGAAGAATTCTTTTGGTACTTTTTGAGAAATAGCGGTAACAAACTTTAAACTATCAAAATCCAAGATGGCGGCCTGTCGGTCATCTTGTTAACCGATTGGTCCCAATATGCAATATGCACAACTAGGCCCCTAGGGGAAATGTGAAATTTGAGAAAGATCCCTTCAGTACATTCTGAGAAATAGCGGAAAAAAAAACTTCAATTGTCAAAATCCAAGATGGCGTCCTGTCGGCCATCTTGTTCACCGTTCGGTCCTAAAATGCAATATGCACAACTAGACCCCTAGAAGAACCTGCACATACAATTTGAGACAGATCCCTTCAGTACATTCTAAGAAATAGTGGTAACAAGCTTCAACTATCAAAATCCAAGATGGCCTCCTGTCGGCCATCTTGATCACCGATGTGTCCGAAAATGCAACATGCACAACTGGACCCCTAGGGGAACCTGCACATGCAATTTGATACAGATCCCTGGAGTACTTTCTGAGAAATAGTAGTAACAGATTCAACTATCAAAATGCAATATGCACAACTAGGCCCCTAGGGGAACCTGCACATGCAATTTGGGACAGATCCCTTCAGTACTTTCTGAGAAATAGCTGTAACAAACTTCAATTGTCAAAATCCAAGATGGCGGCCTGGCGGCCATCTTGTTCATTGATCGGTCCCAAAAAATGCAATATGCACAACTAGGGACCTAAGGGAAACTGTACAATAAATTTGAGAAGAATTCTTTAGGTACGTTTTGAGAAATAGCGGTAACAAACTTTAAACTATCACAAGAGATCCCAGAGGGATCTTGGCGCCCACCAAAGAATGATCTATATCTGACAAAGGAAAGATGGATCTTTTCTCTACTTTTTAAACTTTTTCAAACATACTACATATAAAATTTGAGACAGATCGCTTCAGTACCTTTTGAGAAATAGCGGTAACAAACTTCAACTATCAAAATCCAAGATCACTCCTTGGCGGCCATCTTGTTGATCAATCGGTCCCAAATCACAATATGCACAACTAGGGCCCTAAGGGAACCTAAATGTGAAATTTGAGAAAGAACCATTCAATACTTTCTGAGAAATAGCGATAACAAACGTTTAATATAAAAATCCAAGATGGCTGCCTGGCAGCAATTTTGTTGACCGATCGGTCCCAAAATCACAATATGCACAACTAGGGCCCTAGGGGAACCTACATATGAATTTTGAGACAGATCCCTTCAGTACTTTCTGAGAAATAGCCATAACAAACTAACTATCGAAATCCAAGATGGCGGCCTGGCGGCCGTCTTGTTCACCGATTGGTTCAAAAATACAAAATGCACAAGGGCCCTAGGGGAACCTTCATATTAGATTTGAGAAAGATCCCTTCAGCACTTTTTGAGAAATGGGGATATCAAACCTTAATTATCAAAATCCAAGATGGCCGCCTGGCGGCCATCTTGTTTTTCCTATCAGCCCCAAAATCTGTATGGCACAACTAGGGACCAAGGGTAACCTCCATGTGAAATTTGAACAAAATCCATTCAGTAGTTCTCAAGAAATATTGATAACAAACTTCAACTGCCTAAATCAAAGATGGTTGCCTGGCGGCCATCTTGTTTTTCCGATCAGCCGCAAAATCTGTATGGCACAATTAAGGACCAAGGGTACCCTCCATGTGAAGTTTGAACAAAATCCCTTCAGTAGTTCTCAAGAAATATCGATAACAAACTTCAACTGCCAAAATCAAAGATGGCTGCCTGGCGGCCATCTTGTTTTTTCCGATCAGCCTCAAAATCTGTATGACACAACTAAGGACCAAGGGTAACCTACATGTGAAATTTGAGAAAGATCCATTCAATACTTTCTGAGAAATAGCGATAACAAACTTTGAATATAACAAGAGGCTCAAGAGGCCTTGACGGTCACCTGTGTGCTGCTACAGAAAAGCATTGCAAAGTTGGTTCAAATCTGTAAAAAGTATTTACGAATTAGAATAAACTTTAAAGTTGAACCCTTTAGAATTTTATATTTTTTGTTTTTCATTTTGATAGTGTATTATGTTACCAAACCTTATGCTGAAAATTCCAATTTGCTTTGCCAATGTTAAACAACAAAACCAAATAAGAAGTCAGTCAATGTCAGTCATTTCATAAATTTCACTTTTTAATCTATGAAGATTATTTGGTTCCATCAAATCTGTGAATTCAGAATAAAATTTTTGAAGTTTTAGCCTATTTGAATCCTTTTGGCCCCGCCCCTCTGGCCCCTGGGGTCAGCCTGAGGCCTGGACAAATATGGATATGGTGTTAAATTCTATTTCAGGCTAATAATTCTAACCCAGTTTGACTAATTTCCAATGAAAACAAAGCAAATAATGTTCATAAATGTGTTTTTCCTATATAAACTATAGTAAATTTGACGCCCTACCCAGGGGAAAATCTGAGATCCCAGGGCGATGAGATTCACAATTTTTGTAAAGGGCCTTAAGACCTTCTAATCTATGAAGAGTATCAGGTTCTATCAAATCTGTGAATTCAGAAGAAGATTTTTGAAGTTTTAGCCTATTTGACCCTTTTTTGGCCCCGCCCCTAAGGCCCCTGGAGGTCAGCCAGGATCAATATGGATATTACGATAAAATGCTATCTCAGGCTAAACATTCTAACCCAGTTTTACTAATTTCCTATGAAAAATAAGCAAAAAACATTCATATATGTGTCCTATATAAACTATAGTTAACTTGACCCCCTCCCCAGGGGGAAACATGAGACCTCAGGGTCATATAATTCACAATTTTTGTAAATGACCTTAAGACCTTTCCATCTATGAAGAGTATTTGATTCTACCAGTTCCAGAATTTTAGAAGATTTTGAAGTTTTAGCCTATTTGACCCCTTTTGGCCCCGCCCCAAAGGCCCCTGGGAGTCAGTCATGGAAAATTTGTTAATAGAATTCAATGGCCATTTCATAGCGATAATTCTGACAACATTTGACTAATTTTCTATTATAAATGACCAAGTAATGCTCCAAAATGTGTTTTCACCATATAAACTATAGTAAACTTAACCCCCTCCCCAGGGGGAAACCTGAGACCCCAGGGTCATATAATTCACAATTTTTGTAGAGGGCCTTGAGACCTTTCTATCTATGAAGAGTATTTGATTCTACCACATCTGTGAGTGGAGGAGAAGATTTTTGAAATTTTAGTCAATTTTACCCCTTTTGGCCCTTCCCACAGCCCCCTGGGGGATGGGGGTCATATAATTCACAATTTTGATTGGCCTTATGCCTTAGAAGGTTTGTGCAAAATTTCATTGAAATTGCTTCAGCGGTTTTTGAGAAGAAGTCGAAAAATGTAAATTGTTTACGAACACACGACGGACGACGCACACCGCACGACGACGGACAAAAGGCGATTAGAAAAGGTCATTTAAGACTTCGTCTCAGGTGACCTTAAAATCCAAGATGGCTGCCTGGCAGCAATTTTGTTGACCGATCGGTCCCAAATCACAATATGCACAACTAGGGCCCTAAGGGAACCTACATATGAATTTTGAGACAGATCCCTTCAGTACTTTCTGAGAAATAGCGATAACAAACTTTGAATAACAAAATCCAAGATGACTGCCTGGCAGCCATCTTGTTAACCGATCAGCCTCTAAATGCAATATGCACAACTAGGTCCCTAGGGGAACCCACATATGAAATTTGTGACAGATCCCTTCAGTACTATCTGAGAAATAGCCATAACAAACTTTAACTATCGAAATCCAATATGGCGGCCATCTTGTTCACCGATTGGTCCAAAAATGCAATATGCACAACAAGGGCCCTAGGGGAACCTACATATTAAATTTGAGAAAGATCCCTTCAGCACTTTTTGAGAAATGGGGATATCAAACCTTAACTATCAAAATCCAAAAAAGAAATATCGATAACAAACTTCAACTGCCTAAATCAAAGATGGTTGCCTGGCGGCCATCTTGTTTTTCCGATCAGCCTCAAAATCTGTATGGCACAACTAGGGACCAAGGGTAACCTCCATGTGAAGTTTGAACAAAATCCCTTTAGTAGTTCTCAAGAAATATCTATAACAAACTTCAACTGCCAAAATCAAAGATAGCTGCCTGGCGGCCATCTTGTTTATCCGATCAGCCCCAAAATCTGTATGGCACAACTAGGGACCAAGGGTAACCGCCATGTGAAGTTTAAACAAAATCCCTCCAGTAGTTCTCAAGAAATATTGATAACAAACTTCAACTGCCTAAATCAAAGATGGTTGCCTGGCGGCCATCTTGTTTTTCCGATCAGCCGCAAAATCTGTATGGCACAATTAAGGACCAAGGGTACCCTCCATGTGAAGTTTGAACAAAATCCCTTCAGTAGTTCTCAAGAAATATCGATAACAAACTTCAACTGCCAAAATCAAAGATGGCTGCCTGGCGGCCATCTTGTTTTTTCCGATCAGCCTCAAAATCTGTATGACACAACTAAGGACCAAGGGTAACCTACATGTGAAATTTGAGAAAGATCCATTCAATACTTTCTGAGAAATAGCGATAACAAACTTTGAATATAACAAGAGGCTCAAGAGGCCTTGACGGTCACCTGTGTGCTGCTACAGAAAAGCATTGCAAAGTTGGTTCAAATCTGTAAAAAGTATTTACGAATTAGAATAAACTTTAAAGTTGAACCCTTTAGAATTTTATATTTTTTGTTTTTCATTTTGATAGTGTATTATGTTACCAAACCTTATGCTGAAAATTCCAATTTGCTTTGCCAATGTTAAACAACAAAACCAAATAAGAAGTCAGTCAATGTCAGTCATTTCATAAAATTTCACTTTTTAATCTATGAAGATTATTTGGTTCCATCAAATCTGTGAATTCAGAATAAAATTTTTGAAGTTTTAGCCTATTTGAATCCTTTTGGCCCCGCCCCTCTGGCCCCTGGGGTCAGCCTGAGGCCTGGACAAATATGGATATGGTGTTAAATTCTATTTCAGGCTAATAATTCTAACCCAGTTTGAATAATTTCCAATGAAAACAAAGCAAATAATGTTCATAAATGTGTTTTTCCTATATAAACTATAGTAAATTTGACGCCCTACCCAGGGGAAAATCTGAGATCCCAGGGCGATGAGATTCACAATTTTTGTAAAGGGCCTTAAGACCTTCTAATCTATGAAGAGTATCAGGTTCTATCAAATCTGTGAATTCAGAAGAAGATTTTTGAAGTTTTAGCCTATTTGACCCTTTTTTGGCCCCGCCCCTAAGGCCCCTGGAGGTCAGCCAGGATCAATATGGATATTACGATAAAATGCTATCTCAGGTTAAACATTCTAACCCAGTTTTACTAATTTCCTATGAAAAATAAGCAAAAAACATTCATATATGTTTCCTATATAAACTATAGTTAACTTGACCCCCTCCCCAGGGGGAAACATGAGACCTCAGGGTCATATAATTCACAATTTTTGTAAATGACCTTAAGACCTTTCCATCTATGAAGAGTATTTGATTCTACCAGTTCCAGAATTTTAGAAGATTTTGAAGTTTTAGCCTATTTGACCCCTTTTGGCCCCGCCCCAAAGGCCCCTGGGAGTCAGTCATGGAAAATTTGTTAATAGAAATTGCTTCAGCGGTTTTTGAGAAGAAGTCGAAAAAATGTAAATTGTTTACGAACACACGACGGACGACGCACACCGCACGACGACGGACAAAAGGCGATTAGAAAAGGTCATTTAAGACTTCGTCTCAGGTGACCTTAAAATCCAAGATGGCTGCCTGGCAGCAATTTTGTTGACCGATCGGTCCCAAATCACAATATGCACAACTAGGGCCCTAAGGGAACCTACATATGAATTTTGAGACAGATCCCTTCAGTACTTTCTGAGAAATAGCGATAACAAACTTTGAATAACAAAATCCAAGATGACTGCCTGGCAGCCATCTTGTTAACCGATCAGCCTCTAAATGCAATATGCACAACTAGGTCCCTAGGGGAACCCACATATGAAATTTGAGACAGATCCCTTCAGTACTATCTGAGAAATAGCCATAACAAACTTTAACTATCAAAATCCAAGATGGCGGCCATCTTGTTCACCGATTGGTCCAAAAATGCAATATGCACAACAAGGGCCCTAGGGGAACCTACATATTAAATTTGAGAAAGATCCCTTCAGCACTTTTTGAGAAATGGGGATATCAAACCTTAACTATCAAAATCCAAAAAAGAAATATCGATAACAAACTTCAACTGCCTAAATCAAAGATGGTTGCCTGGCGGCCATCTTGTTTTTTCCGATCAGCCTCAAAATCTGTATGGCACAACTAGGGACCAAGGGTAACCTCCATGTGAAGTTTGAACAAAATCCCTTTAGTAGTTCTCAAGAAATATCTATAACAAACTTCAACTGCCAAAATCAAAGATAGCTGCCTGGCGGCCATCTTGTTTATCCGATCAGCCCCAAAATCTGTATGGCACAACTAGGGACCAAGGGTAACCGCCATGTGAAGTTTAAACAAAATCCCTCCAGTAGTTCTCAAGAAATATTGATAACAAACTTCAACTGCCTAAATCAAAGATGGTTGCCTGGCGGCCATCTTGTTTTTCCGATCAGCCGCAAAATCTGTATGGCACAATTAAGGACCAAGGGTACCCTCCATGTGAAGTTTGAACAAAATCCCTTCAGTAGTTCTCAAGAAATATCGATAACAAACTTCAACTGCCAAAATCAAAGATGGCTGCCTGGCGGCCATCTTGTTTTTTCCGATCAGCCTCAAAATCTGTATGACACAACTAAGGACCAAGGGTAACCTACATGTGAAAATTTGAGAAAGATCCATTCAATACTTTCTGAGAAATAGCGATAACAAACTTTGAATATAACAAGAGGCTCAAGAGGCCTTGACGGTCACCTGTGTGCTGCTACAGAAAAGCATTGCAAAGTTGGTTCAAATCTGTAAAAAGTATTTACGAATTAGAATAAAACTTTAAAGTTGAACCCTTTAGAATTTTATATTTTTTGTTTTTCATTTTGATAGTGTATTATGTTACCAACCTTATGCTGAAAATTCCAATTTGCTTTGCCAATGTTAAACAACAAAACCAAATAAGAAGTCAGTCAATGTCAGTCATTTCATAAATTTCACTTTTTAATCTATGAAGATTATTTGGTTCCATCAAATCTGTGAATTCAGAATAAAATTTTTGAAGTTTTAGCCTATTTGAATCCTTTTGGCCCCGCCCCTCTGGCCCCTGGGTCAGCCTGAGGCCTGGACAAATATGGATATGGTGTTAAATTCTATTTCAGGCTAATAATTTCTAACCCAGTTTGACTAATTTCCAATGAAAACAAAGCAAATAATGTTCATAAATGTGTTTTTTCCTATATAAACTATAGTAAAATTTGACGCCCTACTCAGGGGAAAATCTGAGATCCCAGGGCGCATGAGATTCACAATTTTTGTAAAGGGCCCCTTAAGACCTTCTAATCTATGAAGAGTATCAGGTTCTATCAAATCTTGTGAATTCAGAAGAAGATTTTTGAAGTTTTAGCCTATTTGACCCTTTTTTGGCCCCGCCCCTAAGGCCCCTGGAGGTCAGCCAGGATCAATATGGATATTACGATAAAATGCTATCTCAGGTTAAAACATTCTAACCCAGTTTTAACTAATTTCCTATGAAAAATAAGCAAAAAAACATTCATATATGTTTCCTATATAAACTATAGTTAACTTGACCCCCTCCCCAGGGGGAAACATGAGACCTCAGGGTCATATAATTCACAAATTTTTGTAAATGACCTTAAGACCTTTCCATCTATGAAGAGTATTTGATTCTACCAGTTCCAGAATTTTAGAAGATTTTGAAGTTTTAGCCTATTTGACCCCTTTTGGCCCCGCCCCAAAGGCCCCTGGGAGTCAGTCATGGAAAATTTGTTTAATAGAAATTGCTTCAGCGGTTTTTTGAGAAGAAGTCGAAAAAATGTAAATTGTTTTACGAACACACGACGGACGACGCACACCGCACGACGACGGACAAAAGGCGATTAGAAAAGGTCATTTAAGACTTCGTCTCAGTGTGACCTTAAAATCCAAGATGGCTGCCTGGCAGCAATTTTGTTGACCGATAAAACCAAACCCCACAAAACGATCGGTCCCAAATCACAATATGCACAAAACTAGGGCCCTAAGGGGAACCTTACATAATGAATTTTGAGACAGATCCCTTCAGTACTTTCTGAGAAATAGCGATAACAAACTTTGAATAACAAAATCCAAGATGACTGCCTGGCAGCCATCTTGTTAACCGATCAGCCTCTAAATGCAATATGCGACAACTAGGTCCCTAGGGGAACCCCACATATGAATTTTGAGACAGATCCCTTCAGTACTATCTGAGAAATAGCCCTTATAACAAACTTTAACTATCAAAATCCAAGATGGCGGCCCATCTTGTTCATCCGATTGGTCCAAAAAATGCATATATGCACAACAAGGGCCCTAGGGGATCCTACATATTAAATTTTGAGAAAGATC
>NW_027188509.1:0-20635 GCF_041381155.1 Argopecten irradians | reverse complement strand
TAAAGGATTTAGGCCACGATTTTTGTTTGTTGTAAAAATACAAACAAAACATATTACAAAGTTATGTAAAAAGCAAATTGGCTCTTCTCCGACATTCCTATACGCGCTTTCAGCTATTTCAAAGCAGTCCGGGATGCCGCGAGGCTTGGCCTAATATTTTAATGAGCTGAGCGGTCACGTGACAATATGACGTCACAAGTGCAAACTCTCACAACACGGCCCGCCTACTTCTACTGTGTACAAGTTCCGTAGCGTTTGACAGCTTACTTCAGTATCTCCCAACAGCTTTTTTACAACATGGAAACCGATGACAACGAAATTCCCGATGTCAACAACGTTTTCAAGATCGAACCATACCAGTTTGAACCACTGAGAGCGGAGAAAAGCTGCGATGATAGACAGAATTCGGATTCAGAGGACTCTGACATTGACGACGAGGAAGCCATCCAAGTAGAACAGCGACTTCACAACACTGCATGGTTAGTTTACGACATTGGTTGAGAAATAAAGAATTTTCTTGTGAGAGATTCTTCTGGAATATATTCAGGATAATCGAACTTGATAAAATCGTTTGAAAATATCACAATTGTTATACATTTTTTCAATCGGCCGATGTTGTCAAATTACATAGATCTGGTCGGACGATCTTGTCAAAACACACATTTTCAATGATGTTAATTTTTGTTTTTCATCGAACGATCTTGTCGACTCAAGACGCACATTATCCTTTGATCTATCATCTGGTTTATTCGTTTATTTATTTTAAAATCTAACAAAGTTCCGTGGTCTTCGAATGTAAGACAGCTAATTATTTGTTATGCTTTCACGATATGTAAAGCTTAGGTGTACACACTACACTTCAGAGATCACGCCGGTGTCAACAGAGACGTTCCCTTTGGTTTATCACCATCCGTCAATAGTGACGATTTTAGGTGAGGTTATATCACATATGATATATACAAGTGTCTGGTGTCAATTAACCTACCTGACAGGGTAACAGGTGCTTATTGTCAAACCATTGTTCCCTTTTTATGTATTGTTTCTAATAATGACCTATAGATTTCACATATATGGTATATATATATATACAGTATGTATTCACATTTTGTGTGGCTGTGAATTGGCCAAAAAAATGTACGTTTGTTTAGGGTCCTCCGACCCTACCTAGATGTTACCTCCCCTATCCTAAACTATTTATTGACAAAAATAAAATTTAAAAAATCAAAAGTTTTCCTCAAGTTTCCGTTCTTTTAATTAGTTTTGCCATGATAAATCTGCATATATGCAGGTTACATATATCTGCAAAAAGCTTTATTGAACATAATGATCGAGTATGTGTACCAAATGTCATTGATCCATTTGTGAAGTGGATGTCAGAAAAGTGTAATAAAATATTTTTAAAAAATCACCTACCAGTATATGTACTTTCCTTCTCTATTTTTTTGACTTCATGTGACCTTAAACATTTTTTTCTTGGCCAAATCACTTGTTCTGGATACTTGTTCTGGATACCAATTTTACCTGAGGGTGAGTGCTTATGTGTATGGCAGGCCCTTGTAGTACTACATGTAGGCCCTCATTATAGTTACTGAAAACTGTATCACATCAACCAACCCCCTCTTGACTCGTATTTGTTAAAATCAATATAAATTGACATTATCAGATAATAAAACTAAGACAGCATCTGTATTTCTGCACTGATTTCGTTTTTATTTTCAACAAGATAACTGGCATTTCAACAAGTTTTATTATTTAACACTAAACAGATATCACATCAGTCACTCTCTTCTTCCTATATAGATTCTAATGTTGTAAGAAAATAAGTGAAAAAATGTCATAAATAAATATAGAAATTGAATGATCAAATCTAACCTGGCATAAATTTGTCCTTATTGAAAATCAACATACATAAATACATTACATTCATACATTACACACATACATACACACACAAAAACATACATACATACCATACATTACATTCACACCATACATACATTACATACATACATACATACATACATACATACATACCATACATTACATACATACCATACATTACATACATACCATACATTACATACATACATACATACATACATACATACATACATACATACATACATCACCACAAGTTATGAGTCTTTAGTGTTTAAAATAAAGATATAGTTTTGATCATCGTGGAAAAAAAGTAAAACGCATGACTGTACCAAGCAAACCCGTCATTGCCTTATACCATAACAGAAACCAAGTTACCATTTCTGCCATGTTGTCACATACATCACAGCCGGCTTAGGTTATGGGAACCATAGATTGTCATACTTTTTTATCCAAACTTTACCAGGATATATGAGATTGATAAAATTTAAAAAGAAATATGAATCTTGCTTTACATGTAAAAATAAACAATTGTCAAATTTCTTCCATCAACCTGTCTCTTGTAAAATGAATATGCTCTTGCAAGATACCCTATTTATTCTTTTTAGGTGTGAATGTGGCAATTGTTCATCCATGACAACAATGGAGGAGTGTGTTTGCTGTGCTGAGATAGATTTAGTACACTACAAAACAGAAACAGCAGATCAGGAGATCCACTGCATCATTGAGCATGAATCCTTCATTGCAAACTGCCTGAACAGACATGTCTTGCACGTCTGCATGTATGAGTATCTAGAAAATGTGGGTCCATTTGATGACAATGACCCCATTCATGAGCAAGTAGTTTCAAATATTTTAGGATTCTGATGCAAACTGCAATTGTTTTGTTGAAAAATAAAAGGCTTAATCAAAACCTGTTAATTCATCAACTTCACCAATCTGATTAAAACACAGATCCTTATAACCATACGGTTCAACAGAGGATCTGACACTATCCCATAAGGGGTCACGTTCAGATGACCTTTATACCACGTGTGTTTCAGAGCAAATGCAGTTTCTACACCTTACAACATCAATTGAAAACGTCTTTTCTCCCCAGTATACATATACAATTAGCTTTGTTGTGCACTTCGGGCGAGATGACTACATACACGAAAATAATTTGGACAGTGTTTTTTAAACTATTTCGTCCCCAGTCAAGATTCTGGCAGTGCCAACTTGATCGGCCATTTCAAAAGGTCATCTTGACGTGACCCCTAAAGGTATGTTCTCAGATCCTCTTATCCAACGTAGTGATAATAAGGATCTGTATTTTAATCAGATTGCAACTTCACTAACCTTCAGGGTAGTCTAATAATGAAACCATATAAAAAAAAATACACAGCTGCTACATTTAACACATTTTGTTAACAAAATAAGAAAACCTTGTTTTATATAAACCTTATCTCATGATCAGCCTATTCATACCATTATACCAGATAATCATAGAATTATCAGTATATGGTCCTTGTCCATACTGTTGTATAGTATCTGTGACAAAAGCAACCACAGTTTTAGTATAAACTTATTACATTACAGGATATACCGTCATATTGCCTACAGGAGATTTGTACGCTGGATATGGCATCGTTTAGGACGCCACAATAGGAAGATTTTGGCCTTCTTGTGTGGTACAGAAAATCAGAGAGACATTTCCATCAGAACAGTACTGTGGATTTCGATATCCTCGTGTGTAGTTTCTGCAAACTATTTGGAACGGTTAGTTAGTGCATGATGGTGAAACAGATGTGTTAAGAAAACGAGATCGGTGGTGTTGAATTAGTTCCTCCTTCTCAAATCGCTCGAACGTTGAGGCCAGGGTGGGAGGGTTGTACATATTCAGAAGTCTGATGTTGCTGCCTGCAGTTTTATATGTTGGACATTCTGTAGTTCTTCTGTCCACGACAGCTTGTTGAATATGTGAAACATAACCTGAGAAATAAATTATTTGATAATTAAATTTGTTTGACTGTAGAATGTCACTCCCATATACATGTATACAGTTGTTGAGTTTTATATGATAAACATTTTATGTTCGGTTAACATAGTGAATTAGAACATATTTGTATTTATGTCTGTCTATACCCTACAGCAGATGAAAAAAATTATGCATTTTAATTTTTTAAAACTTTTTTGTGTTTTAGTTTTGGGTACTGGTTGTCTTAGCAACCACTTGATCCACATTCCTAAATTTGTAAATTGAATTTTGAGATAAATAAAGATATCTCGCACACCTGGATAAAATACAATTATAATTACCAAATGTTGGTGGAGGTTTGCACGGTTTCACTACTGCAACTGTTCCCTTTTTCGCTTTTGGATAGCAAGTAGCAAACTGCAACTGGCCATCCTTTGTAGTTGCCTGGGGTCTGTTGCTGTTTTCATTGTAGTGAAGAGCAGCTACACTGTTTCTGAAAAGTATATATAATAATGTAAAAACATTTTTCAAATTAATATCAGCTTATATGTTAAGTAGATCGGGTACTGACACTTTTAATTTTCTTTCCCATATCACTCAAGATACAGTTCAATGAGATATAGGTGTGTATAATTATAATTGATGGTTAAGATTAGTGGTAAAAAATGTACAAGTATAATTGAGAACTTTGGCTCCTTGAAGGTAATGATTCCACTTAAAATTAAGCGATATAATACTATTAAATTTTAAGTACATGTGCCAAAATACCAACTCGATCACCAAGTAATTTGACCCTATATGAAGGTGGGGTCCCATAAAAATACTACATACCTTGCATTCATGGCTGCATACTGGAAATGTGTGCTCTTGGGTGCAAAATGGTTCACTATAGAATGAAACACTTCTAAGACGTAGGTTTATGGACTGGTGACAGCTTTGGTATGTCCTTCATCAGAAATTTGCTGGTGACCACTTCATTCAAGAGTTTGAATGGAACTGATCCTGTAGCAAAAAAAAAAAATTCTTAAATTTTGCCGACCAGAAACATAAATTAATTAAACAATTCTATTGATTTGTATTTCATGGACAACACTATTACATGAACAAAATATTGCAAGTACAAAATGAGAAGTGAAGCAGCTTTGTTGGTCATAGTTTAGGACAGATAAACTGAAAAGTTACCAGGTGTTTGTCTTTCAATTAAGATAGCATTGAAAATAAACCAATGATTACAATTAATAATGACTGAAAATGGCTGCCTTTTATTTGCTTGGAAGCACAGGGATATGAATAATCTTGTGGTATGATAAACTTATCCAGAAATAATTAAAAGGAAACTCATGTCCCTGTGTTTGGAAAATTAGATACGTTTTGAAAAATTACCTTCTTTGAGCCATGCTCGGTCCTCGGTTAGTTCCCCATGTTCACATGCTGGATACCTCTGTGAATGTCCAACATGCTTGTTTCTGATGTGGTTCATCAAGGATAACCATTTGGCGGACACCAACTCACCATCGCCATCACAGGAAGCTGACACCCAGTGCATGTGGTTTACAATGGCTTTGATCCAAGGCCGGATTTCCTGTCCACGTTTTTTCTTAGCCATAGCTTCCAGCTTCTTTGATATACCTATGATATACACCTTCATTATAAGAACTTTTGACATAACATCAACTCAATTTCTTCAAAAAAAAACCCAACATGTTTGTTAACCAACAAAAAAAAATGAAATTTTAAATTTTAAAGAGAAAATAGAAATTCACAACACATTTCAATTATGTACACATAAACTATAAAATCATCAACACACCATACACTCTATATGCCATTAATATACAATGTATGGATCTTATATTGAGAATAATGTCATACAATTACATGGATATAATATGTATGCATATTTATGAATGATACATTCACTGACAAGTATATATAGAGTAGACTATGTAGTTTACAAAAACATTTACCTTTTGCCACATGCCACACATCAAAGTAGTGTCTTATGTCGCTGTGCTCTTCCCTCATGAATTTCTTTACCATGCTGTGACGATCAGTCACCAGTGCCTTCACAGTGACATGCCTGTCAAGACATGCCAGACCTCTCTTGAGACCCTCTAACTCCATATGGGTAGAACTTGCAACTTCATTACACTGCAATTAAGACAAAGCAAGAAAACAAATTAATAAACATGTATGTAAAGTACCTTTGTATCATAATTGATCAGCTTCAGTCATTAAATTAATTACTACAAATATAAAGATTTACATGAAGTATCAGTATTCTTGTAAACATTTTTATAAACTTTATTTCTTTTCCATATTACTAAAAAAATATCAATTACTCTTGTTGACCGAGTTTACAACTACAGTCATCTCATGATATATAATTATTATACAATGTGTGATGAATGGGGAATCAGACAAACAAGTGCATACACTGTCACATATGTATTACCACTATGCAACCACCATATTATATGACTTATACTAATGAAATAGGTGAAAATGTAGCGGCCAGACTGGAGTTCGAACTTGGGACCTTTCATAGCTATGTGGTTGCCAATTACCCAGCCAAACCAGTCCAGTGTTGCTACATGCATACATACATGTGATTCAAACTACCAAACCTCTGTGATCTTGAAACTATAAGTCACAATTAACACAGATGCCAGAAGCTGTGTAATGTCACAATGTTATTTCTTATTTGATAATTGACTGAATTGCCCATAATTATAACCAAACAAGTTCAGATTTTAATTTAGTATATGCACAATGAAATCTGTCCAATCTGACACCATGGGGGAGCAACACTTTTGGTCGGATAAGACAGGATGTTGGAAAAATCAGGTGTCAGATTAGACAAGTTTCATTGTATATATACACAGCTTACCTGCACTAGATTAGTGGTGAGAATCTTGTTGGCCTCCAGATCCATGAGGGTGTAAGTCCCGTATTTTGCAGAGTACCCCGGAGAGTCACATCTGGCATCACCTCCAAGAACTACCTCCTGTCCTTGTATCTGTTCCAACAGATGAGCCTGAGAGGCAATCCAAGTGGTTTGAATAGATGGCACAACATATAAACTAATCAAACGACTGCAAGTTCTGGTGCTGAACATCTGCAAGTTCATGTTGTGGAAAAGCTGAAGTACCTTTGACCCACTGCTGCCACTGGTCATAATTGCAGATGCAGTCAATAAATTGCACCAGGGTAAAGTCTTGTGGCAAGGCTGGCTCTTCCATGTAAAGGAGTGTCCATTTACACACACAGACCTGGTCACAATCATTGTACCTCTGGTGAATTGGATGAGAGGTGTGCAATCACCTGAACAATATCTACAAACAGACAAAAGTTCTGTGAGAGCTGTCTCACTGACCAGGAACTGCTTCTCCTCCACAGGAGACACATCATTCTCTAAGCGGTAATTCATAATGTTTACTTCTCCCTCCCCATCATCATCATCGCTACATTCTAAGTCATCTGATGTTGGATGATAGTCCTCATCGTCACTGTCCATACATACATCACTGTCAATCTCGTCTTCTTCCTCACTTTCATAAGACACAGTACTAGTCTGGTCAGGAATCTCAATATGAGCAGCTGGTGTTACTCTGATCTTGGTTATTTTGGGATCAGTTTGAGTTCCAAATGACCGACACATTGGTGATGTTGCGGCGTCCGTTTGATGAGACCGAGTTCTCTGAGGGGGCAGTAGCTTTACCTGAACCTTCTTGTTACACATAATGGGTGGCATGGTTTGACAGCAAGTATCCTGTGTTGTGTTTGGCAGCTGAATAACCTGTGTTTCATCCATTTCCTCCTCATCATGGTTGGTCACTGTACGTGTGATATCCATCAGTGCATTATTACAAATTACACTCGAAACGATCTGAAACATAAAAAAAAAATATTTAAATTAAAATTACCTATCAGATTGTATCCTATATATAAATTGAGTCAATTGATGTATAACTTTTGGGTATGAATCGAAGGATCAATTAGAAAAGTACCACAGGCAATAAGAATTGAATGACTAGATTTGTTTATACCTCAAAAACTTGTATGGTTTTGTGAGGTTCCCATGACATCATGCATATGCTGTACATACCGAGTGTCATACAAATCCTCACATGTACTTTATTATAATTTGAAGGCCATATATATTTAAATTCAATTCAACCGCATAACACTTTTATATAAATTAATGTACATTTATGTAACTGTAGATCTAGGGGTGACACAGATCAAAGTAGAAATTTCCATATATATACATGTATACAGTAGGCCAAGTGAAAATCCATGAAATCAATTCTAAATCGATTGAAAAATATATTCAGATTATGTTCTTAGCCCAGATCTACTAGTGGTTGATTATTTTCAACATACAAGTACATATGGTCAACTGTATGCCATATAATTACTTTACTGTAGAATTCAATATAAAAGGACATACAGTCAGTAGTGTAAATGACACCCCCACCGGATTATAAAAAATGTATTCACAGACACACTCATACATGTATGTATACATATACTCTAGGCGTAAATCTATTGTATATTTTACACCACAGGCGTCTGGTTTGATAAAAAATATAATAACCAACCCCTACTATGTTCATATAGTAGGGGTAGGATATGTTATTTTCCAAAACCAGATGCAGACGCCTGTGTTTTACACATATGTAATCAAATAGCCGACCTGTTTAGACTTTATTTTCCCTGCTCTATGCCTACATTACTGTATAGTACATATATATACCCGACGAATAGCAATGTTTTAATTTAGGTACAGTACATATAAAAAAATACATAGCACGACGTCATAACATCGAATTAATGATTACATTCTGGCATGAATTAGTCTAGACACGGATATATGTAGATATGTATATAGGTCACTACAAATTTCCTCGATGCCTACCTCGGCTCTGGCACGCTTCTCAAACGCCCCTCGTACACGGGGTCGGGCAGGAAGACTGATGCTGCTAACTTCATTTTGCAGTTTCAGGGGAACATCGGGCACTGCATCTTTCTTCAAAATCTTCCGAGAGTACGGCGACGACATACCCAAAACTACCATAGCTGCTGGATCTCGTGCAAAACGTGATGCAGAGAAATGTTCCTCACACAATCTATGATGGGCGGAAGGTTTAAATACACGCCGTGTATAGTTGATCCAAATCTGCCGGTATGGCTTCTCCTTTGGAAAACTGAAGAAACTTATCTTTTTTCCCCCTTTCTTGTTGTTGTGGTTGTAGCAACCAAACGCTGCACACGCTACCATGGCGATAATGTTTCCGATGATGTTGGATTGTTGTCAAAAATATGCAAATAATAATGGTGGGAGTGTCTATGTAAATATGGCGGCGTCTATGCACTTGTGACGTCACATGCCAATCAGCCTCGATCCCGCCCACAAAATATGCATATTCAAAGGCGTGCTCAGAACAGACGTCTGTCTGGTATACCAGTTACGAGGGACTCGGGAAACACGGTATATCGGAATTTATTTACATTATTGCATCATAATAGCGAAAAATACAGCTTTTCATAAAATCGTGGCCTTAATCCTTTAAGAACAGTTTGGTTTCTAAATACTGTGCATTTTGGCATGCGAGGTGTTACTGAACACAGGGATATGTGTTGGGGGGGATATTAAGCTATGTAAAGATTCAGAGAATAATGAGTACATTGAATTTTGTGAACGGCAAACTAAAACAAGGCCTGGATCAAATCCTAAGAATGTAAGGGCCGTCCCCCCGCGCGCCTGGGCTACCCCTAAAACCCCATCACGCTGCCCTGTCGCCACTTATAAGGTCTACCAATCTCGCCGTCCGCCAACATACTGCCATGATGATGCCCCCTATTATATCGCCACTAATACAAATATGGACAAATCTAGCAGGTGGTTTAAGTGCCAGCCTGTCGGCGTAAATAAACTGGGAAGATTCATGACTACAATGGCAGAAAATGCAGGTACTATTTTATGAATTCATCCTAAACTTCCATTATAATAAACAGCTGCTGTCAACAAAATAACAAAAACTAAGCCCCGCCCCTTTCAGATTGTACACAGGCTATACAATGTATTACAGTGTGTACTGAAACAGTACACGATGTCATGTTGCATTTCAAAATTTCACACAACAGGTCAAGGTCGATTGTTCTGGTTATTTGCACTTTAATACTAAATGATTACTGAATTATGACCCGTGATACAGGATTTTTCAATATTTGCAATAAAAATGTTTTAGGCTTGACGAGCAAAACAGGGGGAAATGGAAAGCGCCTCACGAACCATAGCGCAAGAAAGTATCTTGTACAGAAGTTGAATGATAACGGGTTGCCTCCCAATCAGATTATGCAGGTATTAATAAATATTCTTGTACGTTAAATAATAACAAAATGTGTGTTTTTAATGCAGACTTACCTTTATTTAAGAAAATACATCCCATCACAAATATTTCGGTACAGTAGGGCTACTGTAACTTTTTTACGAATCACTTGCATATTTTTGCATTTTTTTATCCTTTCAGATTTCCGGACACAAGAACATCCAGAGTATTAACAATTATTCGACAATAAACTCAAACCAACATAGGACGATCTCAAGAACATTGTCGAACGCGCACTCAGAGCAGATCGGTCAGCCAGCAAACAATCCATCATCCGGCCCCCGGCCATCATCACTAGTGTCATCAAAACGGTGATGTTCAACTTCAAAACGTATCAAACAGACCACCATTACCAAACACGCTCCCGTCATTGTTTTCGGGACCCATTAATGGTGGATCTTTCACAATAAACATCAAAAACAAGTCCGTGTGTACTTGTAGGAAACGCCAAAGGCCAAGGGTGCTTTACTCCGACAGTGACACGGACTAGAGTGGGTTGAACATTCCGCGCGGGAAAATTACGTCACATGCCGAGGCCACACAACTGTTAAATTTGCGCGCATATAGTCCCCGGTCAATATGATTTAAAGAGAACGAAATGACCCCCCTGGGGTTCGGATATCAAATACATTTAATTATCATTATTTTATAGAAATATTTGTGTACTTATCAATTATTAAAGTAATAAAAAATAATTACGAAATTGAATGTTTTGCATATTAATTAGTTTCTGTATCATACAGGTTATATCACTACGCCTAATTTGCATACGGAACTCTAGTAAAAAAAAAAACGTGGGCCTATTGTCACGAAAAACATTGTGGTAGAAACAGGTCACACCACTCGCAACTATTGGATATTGAATTAATTTCCCTCTCGTGAATTATTTTTTAAAAGTTACAAAAGACACTCGCTAAAGCTCGTGTCTTTTGTAACTTTTAAAAAATAATTCACTCGAGTGAAATAAATTCAATATCCAATAGCTGCTCGTTGTGTTTATAAAAATATGGACGGTCCTTCCTCTACGATCTTTTACACAAAATATGGATGAAATCCACTATTTAAAGGGTTAAGGAGGAGTAGGATTTTACATGTACTCATTGTAATGGACACTAATACATAATCCCCCAAATGACCCTCTCCCTCCCCCTCCCCATCTCCACCTGCAACAAATTAAGAATGCAGTTGCACAGTGTATGAACATTTTGAAAGAAATTTTGAGGTACTTTTACATTCAATGAATTGCAGACGAAAATTTGAAAACAGAAGGTATGCCCAGCAAAAATCTTTCAAAATTTTTATCATACTGATAAGCATCCCTTTATAACCCGTTATACTAAATTTCATTGAAATCAGAGACCGAAACCTGAAAACAGGACGTAGGCCCGCAGCCATCTTGGAATACTAAAATCTTTATGAAAATATTTGCATGTTGTTCGCCATCCCTTAAAACCTCTATAGACCAATTTTCATTCGAGATCTGGGACCGAAACCTGAAAACAGGAAGTGGACCAGCGGCCATCTTGGAATGCCAAAATCTTTAAGAAAATGTTTGCATGTTGTTCGCCATCCTTGGAATGCCAAAATCTTTAAGAAAATGTTTGCATGTTGTTCGCCATCCCTTAAAACCCCTATAGACCAATGTTCATTGAGATCAGAGACTGAAGACTGAAAACAGGAAGTGGGCCAGCGGCCATCTAAAATACTAAAATCTTTATATAAAATATGATTGTCCTTCCATAATGATGTTTCACACCAAATATGGATGAAATCCACTCAAGAGTTGAGGAGGAGTAGGATTTTAAAGCTAAAATTAAGAAAATTTCCCCTTTTGGGACCCAACTCCTCAGTCCCTAGGATTTGGAGCAAGCTCATTTATATAAAATATCATTGCCCTTTGCCAATGATATTTTACACCAAATATGGATGAAATCCACTCAAGGGTTAAGGAGGAGTAGGAATTTAAAACTAAAATTACAAATTTTTACTACTTTTAGGACCCCATCCCTCAGCCCCTAGGGGTCGGCCTAGCTGCAATAATGTAGCTCAAAAGACTATTAGACAGAAAATGGTGTCGTCTTTAGAGCTACATGTACAATTGGTGCCTATTACTGCTAATGAAGCAAAGTAATGATTAGGCAAACCATTATAAAACGTTTGTTTGCATTTTATCGTACTTGTTTGATATCGCCAACCTATTAGACAATAAAACTGAATCACATAAAAATATCAATTCTCATCGAGGCATTATTTTTTTTACATAATGCATATGAAAAGCTTTCTGAAAAGAATTTATACGGCAAGCCCGCAAATTATGAATTTATTGTCTTGTGAGCGGTACGGCAGATATTAAGAATGGTAGTTATGTTTGTTTTGGACAAAAATAATATGTAAATGCATGTATACGCATAAAATAATTGGAAACCTACAAAAAAGTAGAGAAAACTATGCCCGAGTGATTTTCGGAGGCAGTGCTCCACTACGACACATAGGGACCAATTCGTACCCGGCCGAAAGGTATAGTAGGCCGGGTAGGTATATTTGTTCTAGGGGTCGGCCCAGACTCATTTATATAAAAAAATGATTGTCTTTTCCTATTGATGTTGCATACCAAATATGGATGAATCCATCTAATGATGAAGGAGGATTAGGATTTTAAAGCTTAAATTAAAAAAAAAAAAACCCTTTTGGGGCCCCGCCTCTCTGCCCCTAGGGGTAGGACCTATCTCATTTATATAAAATATGATTGTACTTCTCAAATGATGTTTCACACCAAATATGGATGAAATCAATCCAAGGATGAAGGAGGAGTTGGATTTTAATGCTTAAAATAAGAAAATTTGACATTTTGGGGCCCCATCCCTCCGCCTCTAGGGGTCGGACCAAGCTCATTTATATAAAATATGATTGTCCTTCCCAAATTATGTTTCACACCAAATATGGATGAAATCCATCCAAGAATGAAGGAGGAGTAGGATTTTAAAGCTAAAATTAAGAAAATTTGCCCTTTTGGGGCCCCACCCCTCAGCCCCTAGGGGTCGGACTATACTCATTAATATAAAATATGACTGTCCTTCCCTAATGATATTTCACACCAAATATGGATGAAATCAATCCAAGGATGAAGGAGAAGTAGGATTTTAAAGCTTAAAATAATAACATTTGCTCTTTTGGGGCCCCACCCCTCAGCCCCTAGGGGTCGGACCAAGCTCATTTATATAAAATATGATTGTCCTTCCCAAATGATGTGTTCACACCAAATATGGATGAAATCCATCCCAGGATGAAGGAGGAGTAGGATTTTAAAGCTTAAAATAAGAAAATTTGCTCTTTTGGGGCCCCCTCACCCCTCAGCCCTCTAGGGGTCGGACTATAATCATTTATATTAAAATATGACTGTCCTCTCCTTAATGATATTTCACACCAAATATGGATGAAATCAACTCAAGGATGAAGGAGGAGTCAGGATTTTAAAGCTTAAAATAAGAAAATTTGCCCTTTTGGGGCCCCACCCCTCAGCCCCTAGGGGTCGGACCAAGCTCATTTATATAAAATATGACTGTCCTTCCCCAATGATGTTTCACACCAAATATGGATGAAATCCGCTTAGTGGTTAAGGAGGAGTAGCGTTTTAAAGGAAAAAGTTTAACGCACGATTGACGGCGCTACGGCGGACGACGACGCGGACAAAAACCCCTCGATTGACTATAGGTCATCCTGACCCTTCGGGTCAGATGACCTAAAAAACAGAAAACCATGTAAAGGGAGGCAATTTAATTTTTTATTTAAAAGCAACAAATATTAATACATGTACAATGTATATCAATATAACATACTACATTTTTTTAAAATATTTAAATCACTGGTAACATTTTGTTTGGTAGAGGACATTTAATACCGCAAGTGTTTTTAAATTTAGATCATATGCTATAGTCTGTGAGACGTACAGGATTTATGACACCCATCAGTATGTTAAAAGCTTACTGGAAATACCTTTAATTCTCTCTTTAATTAAATATAATCAAATTACTGATAAGATAGTGCCTGGTAATCAATAGGAATCTGACATGGTCTGGTATGCAGACATATATAGAATATGTCAACCAATCATCAGCACAAGGCTTGCCGAGTGTTTACCAGCTGATCATGAACTCTAACACGAAGGTTGGATTATACATGTTAACAATACATACTTAAGTCCAATTATTATTCTTCCCTACTTCAATATAAAGAAACTTTGGAATTAGAATAAATGTTTTAACTGAAGACCAAACTATACTGGCATTGAAACACGAGAATTACATCTTCTAAACAAAAACATAGGGGTAGAATGATTCCTGGCTTAGTATTCTTCTTGGAGTACCATACGATATAATCTAGTACATTATTGTCTCTCCATTTGGAATACATCGTCTTAAAATAACATGGCAACATATCATCAGTTTAACATTTTGTTATCTAATTGTCTTTTTAGCATCCATAAAAAGAAGACTACATTGAGTTGCTCGGAGGTCTCCAGAGTTATCTCCCCTGTACATGTATTATTTATTGTTGCATCATTACTGTTTGTAAGATGATATATAACTAGTAAAACAAAAAAATGGCATTACACTAACAAAACAAATAACAAAATATCCATTCTATTGTAACAATAAAAAATACCTATTCCAAGAGCAGGTAACTCCATAAAGAAAGAAAGTTAATTGGATAAACAGCTTTGCCAGCATGTGTAGAAACAGATGATGGCAACATTAAAGTTTGTCTGAAAGACAAGAGTCAATAATAGAAAATGCAATTTCAGATTCTTTTTATGCAACTGAAACTTAGTTAAAAGCAAATTTTATTTGCAATTTTCTGTATGACATTGAATCTACCACACAAAAATGCTATACATTGCACTTCTTCTTCTTCTTCTTCTAAGAAACACAAATCCATCGATGCCGATGATTATATTGTGCGGATTGGCAGAGGCGTGATTGTGGAAAAAAAAAAGTGAAGTTATTTACAGTGATCGTGAAGGTGCATGTTATTTTTTTTTATTATTTTCTTTTAGTGACAGTTATAAGATAAAAATATGATAGAAATTTTAGGGAGTGGGGTTTAGGTCTTCAAGTTCTGTTTTTAGGATATGTGACTTGAAGACCTCTAGTGTAGTGCTTTGTACTGTAGCCACCGGTAGGATGTTCCATTGTTTAATTGTGTGTGGAAAAAAAGAGTGTTTGAATATGTCCTTGGTGGCAGCTATATGTCTATATGTGAATGGATGTGATTGTCTCGTCCTGAAGTCTGTCAGATTGAGAATTTGACTATAGTTTATTGCCACATGATGGTGTATGATTTTATAAAATAAAATTAAACGTGTTCTTGTTCTGCGTGTTTGTAGTGAGGTCCAGTTGAGGTTTTCCATCATGTCTTGTACTGAACTTGTGTTGTGGTATCTGCTTGTTGTATAGCGTGCTGCTCTGCGTTGTGTTTTTTCGATTTGCATGATTTGATTTGTCTGGTGGGGGTCCCATACGGAGGAGCAGTACTCCAGTTTGGGTCTGACTATGGCTTTGTATGCATGTTCTTTTATATGTTGTGAGTTTATCTGTAGGTTTCGTTTCAAGAATCCTAGTGTCTTGTTAGCATTGGCTGTTATGTTGTTGATGTGCGTGTCCCATCGTAAGTTATTTTGTATTGTGATTCCTAGATATTTGCAAGATGTTACTTGTTGTTGTAATTTGTGGTCATGGAGTTTATATGTATAATTGGTCTTTGTGCGTTTGTTTGAGATGCTAAGGACGTTACACTTGTCCGGGTGGAAGGACATTAACCAATCTTCCTCCCACCTACCTGCTGCGTCTAGATCTTCTTGTAATTTGAGTGCATCTTGTGTGTTATGTATGGTTTTGTATAATATGCTGTCATCTGCAAAGAGTCTGAGGGTGCTGTGCTTGATGTATTCTGGGAAGTCGTTTATGTATATGAGGAAGAGTATTGGGCCCAAACAGGTTCCTTGAGGTACTCCTGACGTAACTGGTATTTTTTCTGATTGTTTCCCTTCAAGTACAACTGTTTGGGTGCGGTGTGATAAGAAGTCTGTAATCCATGTAAGTGTTTGTCCTGTAATACCGTAATATTTGAGTTTGTATTGTAGGCGATGGTGCGGGACTTTGTCAAATGCTTTGGCAAAGTCCATGATGATGATGTCTGTTTGTTTGTTGTTGTTATGGTTTTGTGTTAATTCATGTATAAAGGTGACTAGTTGTGTTTCGCATGATCGGGACGCTCTGAATCCATGTTGTTAATGTAAATCATAGAGAATGTTATTGTTTTCGAGGTGTTTCATTGTAGAGCTTGTTATAATATGTTCCATGAGTTTGCATGAAATTGAGGTGAGTGAGACTGGTCTATAATTTGTAGGGTTGTGTTTGTCTCCTTTTTTATATATAGGGTGAACATGAGCATGCTTCCAGTCTTGTGGTAGTTTTCCTGTGGTGAGAGATGTTGTGAATATTTTTGTGAGAATGGGTGCTGTTACGTCTTTTAGTTCTTTGAGTATTTTCCCATGTATTTGGTCTGGCCCTGAAGCTTTATGTGGGTTTATGTTTTCTAAGAGTTTTGTAATTCCCAAGCATGTTATGTGTATTTGAGGCATAATGGGGTGTGGTGATTGGCCTTTGTTTGGTATGTTATGGTTTTGTTCTGTTGTGAATGCTTTTTGAAACTGTTGATTGAGAATGTTTGCTTTTGTGGTGGTGTCTGTTACAAGTTGACCATCTTCACGTAGGGCTGTAATATCAGTGTTTTCTTTTCGAGTTGTTTTGATGTAGCTAAATAATTTCTTAGGGTTATATCGTTTGTGTGTTTTTGGTGTGGTTTGCTCGTCTGTAGGGAGATCTTTAATCATTTTTTCTAAGTAAGAACGGTATGCATTTCGTATCTGTTTTTGTACTTCTGAAGTTTATGTTTGTATGTCAAATGTTTTTGGGGTATGTTCTTTTCCACTGAATTGTGTAGTGTAGATTTGAATTTGTTCCATAATGAGTCCGCAGTTTCATTTGTTTGTTGCTCTAGTGATACATGCAGTTTATTTAAATCTTGTCTAATTTGTTCCCAGTTGGCTTTGTTGTAAATGTATATGTTTCTTGGTTCTTTTCTTGATCTCTTAAGTCTGACATCAGCTTCTGTGTATACTATGTCATGATCGGCTTTGCCTATGGGTGGTGTTGTTTCTGTTTTGTTTATGATTGACGGTCTGTTTGTAAATGTGAGATCAAGTATGTGGTCACCTCTAGTTGGTTTGTTTGTAAATTGTGTGAAAGAGCTGTCTGCCATAATGTCTAGTAAGTATTGGTGCTGTGTTTGATCTGCTTTGCCTGTGATTGTTTGGTTGTTCTGCCAGTCGATGTGGGGGAGGTTGAAGTCTCCACTGATAAATGCTATTGTATTGTTAATTTGGCCTAATCTGTTCATGGATATTTGTAGTTGTTGTAGTGATTGTCCTTTATCTGATGGTGGTCTGTAATATGCTCCAACTATAAGGTTGTGTGCATTGGCCATTGTGATGTTTGCCCATACTGATTCATTGTCTGTTTGTAGTTCCAGGAGTTGCTGTGATATATATTTGTTTGTAATTGCTAAAAGTACCCCTCCGTGACTTTGTCCTTTCCTGTTTGGTTTCCTATCTTTTCTGTATACAGTGTAGTCTGAGATGGGAAAATATTCATATGATGATGTAGTGTTGCTAAGCCATGTTTCAGTACCTATTACTATGTCTGGTTTTAGTGTGTGAAGGAGCTCGTCTAAGTCAGGTTTTTTTATTTGAAATGGACTGGAAGTTGATGGTTGCTATTCTAATTGGTTTTTGAAACTTATTTGAGTTTTGTTTTGTTTGATTTTTAATTGGTGATGAGGTTGCTGTGGGTAGTCCTGGGCTGGAAGGGCTGTCAGATAGTTTACTAAGTTCTGAGAATTTGTTTGATGTTGTTATCGGGCTGTTTTCAAAAAGAGAGGATGAAAAATTTGGAAGCCCACAGTTCAAGCATTCCCACGAGACATCACTGTGTGTGTAGTACTGGAGCAAGGAAAGATTCATGCTTTGGCAATTAACATGGTACCATGTCTCGCATGTGTCACAACAT
Source organism: Argopecten irradians (assembly GCF_041381155.1). NCBI lineage: Eukaryota > Metazoa > Mollusca > Bivalvia > Pectinida > Pectinidae > Argopecten > Argopecten irradians. The sequence continues at coordinate 2,279 of NW_027188509.1, read as the reverse complement.
ATAGCGTTGGACTTCCACGTAACTGCTTTATTACATACTCCACAGGGAAATCTTGGGGTTCTTGGTCCGGGGTTAAGTTCAGTGTCTGATGATACGGTAAGCAGGAGTATGAATAGGTAATGAGAACTGGGTCTAATTATTTTGTGTTTGAGCCTAGGGAGTAGAGAATGACATATGCTGGTTATGTCTGTGGTGTGGGTCTCTATGTATGTAATGTTTGTGCTTCTGTCAGCATTCAGATCAATTTTATTGATTTTTGATGCGTGGTGAGTGAATGATGATTTGTTTACTAACCAGAGAGTGAGTAGACCTAATGCAAGTATGACTATAGCAGCTTTCATGGTTGTTTGTGAGTGCAATATACTTACCACGGGGAAGTCGTCCCGCCGGAAGTTTACAAGGGATGAAATGACAAGATGGCGGGAAGTATGAAATGTCTATATTCGGCAGAGAAATAATGATACAGGGCAGTGCAAAGCAATGACTGAATATCTATAGAGATTTTGGAAAGCTAGAAAGATAATTTTAAAGAATTTACGGAAGAAAAGGTGAATAGTTGGTAGAATATGTTAGAATCGTGTTAGTTTTACCGAGCGAGGAAAAGAGACGTCCGGCAGGCACGCATGCGCAATCCTTAAATCTCATATAGATTAACTTTCGTCCTGGCCACTGCTTTCATCTGAAGTACTTTCTTTGTGTTTATGTTCATTGGTCATCAAGGTCTGGCGAACATCTGTCAGCGCATATCCTAGGAGATTCTTGCCCCTCCATGTGCTTTTGTCCCATGCAAGTTTGTTGCTGGATGCCAAGCCGATGCCCCAGATACGATCTCTCGGACTAGCCTCTACCAGTATCTTGGGGTACGTATCCAGCAATTTCTTTTTAAGGTGGCTGTTTTGTGAAAACTGCAATATACCAATTAAAAACTCTTACAGAAGCTTATCAATACATTAAGTTTGATTGTGAAAAGTTGTTATTTTTGAATATACTATACAACTGTATATAGCTGGTACAGGGAATATTATTACTTAAGTATCCATCCTTATAAAAGAACATGCTGAGATTTGCCCACTAGACCAGACAAACATGATTTGAACACTGTTAAGAGGTTATGATGATTGCTTGTTTATACTGATGCTATTTTTATCTTGGCCAAATAAAAAGTAAAACATGAACGCTTAAGTTATTAAAAAGATCTAAAAAGGTAAAAAAAATAAAAAGTCTATTTCACCACTAGGCCTTGAATGAAAATCTATTTCATTATTCCCAGTATGATACAGGGTCTAAATATCTGGTTTCTAGGCCTCTCAGAAGTTGTTTTAATATTTTAACCTATTGGACACTTTTGACCATGAATGGTGGTCAAGGTGATTCTTTTGAACATTAGTTGCAGCCCTTCATCCAAGCATGCTACTGACCCAATAGCATGTCTTTAATTAAAAGTCTTTGGCCTATTTCACCTGTTATAAAATGATACAAAACCCATAGCTGATAAAATTGTGCTTGTGTAATACCTTGGCGATATTTCCTTTTTTTCACAACATTTACACACTTATCACTCCAAACTTTTGGATCAAAGTTCCTGACTTTCCGCCCCAATTTCTTCTGTGTAAAAGGTTTCGCTGCCTTCATAATAGCTTTAGCATGTTCATCGTCTCTAAAGGTCACTAAAATAAAACAAAGCAAACAGTAAACAAACCTACAGTAAACAAAGCAAACAGTAAACAAACCAAACAGTAAACAAAGCAAACAGTAAACAAACCGAACAGTAAACAAAGCAAACAGTAAACAAACCGAACAGTAAACAAAGCAAACAGTAAACAAACCGAACAGTAAACAAAGCAAACAGTAAACAAACCGAACAGTAAACAAACCAAACAAGCATTATCAATGATGTACAGCATTCAGCCATTCTCAATATGTCTTGCACATTCTATATGCCAAGGAAATCCTCATTCATAAATAAAAAAATATCATACCGAGTCATTTTTATCAAGCTTAGAATTCCCCAAATATCAACCAATGCACTGTCAAAATTCTCCCTCCCCTATAAATGAAACATATACCATAAGCTTAACCAGATAAATCACGTCAGTAATCAACCCCAATCATTGTGACACACACTGAAATCCTATTTATATTTACCCATTTTTTTTAAAATGCAATACCCAGCTATTTACATTATTATTATAGCAGCTATCCTGAATGAACATGACAGATAAACGAGAACAAACATTCGTTACTAACAATTGTTTTACCATACATCAAGCTACACAATA